>NC_080391.1:40047836-40182514 GCF_028751815.1 Salvia miltiorrhiza
ATGCAAGCTCTGGTGATCAAGACTCAAATTCTACTGATGAATAGTTAGAGGGCAAGAGAAGCAAAAAGTTCAAATCTAGCTGTGATCATAGGACAAAACCCAAGAAGCTTAAACTACAACTAGGCATGAGATTTGCAGATGGCTTTGAATGCAGGGAAGCTCTCAGGGATAATGCTATAGCAAATGGCAAACACATCAGGTTTGGGAAGGTTACAAAGACAAGTTGTAGAGCCACATGCACACCACCTTGTAAATGGACAGTCTTTGCTTCTCTTGTACAAGCTCATGACACTTTCATGATCAAAACCTATTTCTCCGAACACACTTGTACAGGCAAAAACAATAATAAACTTGTCAGTTCTAGATGGATAGCAACCAAATACCAGAATGTTTTCAGGGTTCAACCCAATTTGCCTATTTGTTTGTTAGCTGATTATATTAGGAACGGGCATAAAACCATTATAGGTAGGGACGGATTGTATAGGGCAAGGTCTATTGCCCAAGAGATGATGAGGGAATCTGTTGAAAGGCATTATGCACTGCTTAGGAGGTATGTAGCTGAACTAATGAGGGTGGATAAGGAGGGGACTTATAGGATGTTATTGGGTGAGGGGGCAGTCTTCAAGGGATTGTACACTGGACATAGTGCACTAAGACATAGCTTCAAGAAGAGCTGCAGGCCAATTATAGGCCTAGATGGGTGCTTTCTAAAGACCTACTTAGGTGGAATTCTATTGGCTGCAGTTGGAAAGGTAATTTATTCTTAAATATCTACTGTTTATGTTTAGTTTCTATGGTATGTATCTAATATTTGCTCATGTTTATACTTAAGATGGGAACAACCAAATGTTTCCAATTGCATGGGCAGTGGTTAAGGTTGAGAATGAAAGCTGCTGGAATTAGTTTTTGCAGATTCTGCTCCAAGATCTTGCCATAACAAATGGCAATGGATAAAGCTTTATTTCTTACCAACAAAATGTATAAGACCCCTTACCTTATTTGCTATATGTTATATGTAGCTAATGCTTGTACTTATTGATTAACTGCATGTTGACTTAAAATTTAGGGATTAATGAATGTTGTGAGCAAGTTAGCACCCATGGATGAGCACAGGAATTGTGTCAGGCATGTCTATATGAACTAGAAAACACAACACAAAGGCTCTAGTTTGAAAAACATTTACTGGAGTATTATGAAGAGCACATATGTGCAAGAGTATAACATGAATCTGGAGGAGTTGAAGGTAGATAATGTAACTGCCTATAAGGATTTTGTGGTCAGAGATGTCAAACGATTTTGTAAGGCCATTATTTCCATGCATCTATGTAGTGATATGATAGACAACAATATAGCTGAGTCATTCAATGGATACATAATAGCAGCTAGAGGCATGCATATTATACATATATGTGAGCAGATACGAAAAGATCTAATGGTTAGGCAGGTACAAAAATTGAAAATGATGGCTATGGTTACTGATAGAGTGTGTCCTACTATAATGAAACGTCTGGAAAAAATAAGGAGTAAGAGTGTGACAGCTTATGTATTTCCTAACATGAACAAGAAGTATGAGGTAAGTTACAAAGGTAGGGCTTTTTTGTGGATGTGAATGCAAGAAGCTACACATGTAGGGAATGGGATGTGATTGGAATACCCTGTGTTCATGCATGTGCTGCCATACACTTTGAGGGTGAGGAGCCATCTGCATATGTACATGCATATTACACTGTAGAAAGGTATCTGGAAGCATATAAGTATGCCATAGAGCCTTTGGTGAGTGAGGAGATGTGGCCCGAGGCTGAGGGATGTATTGTCGGGCTGAGGGATGTATTGTGAAGCCCCCAGTGATTAGGAAGATGTCTGGTAGGCCCAAGAAAGTCAGGAGAAAGGACCCTGAAGAAGATCCAAAAAATCCACACAAATTGAAGAGGTTTGGACTAGTAATGACTTGTCAAAATTGCAAGGAAAAGGGACACAACATCAAGACTTGTAAGAATGAGAAGGCTCCTCCTAAACCCAAGGCATTTGCTTGTTTGTATTCTTTATTTACTGTTATTTGTTTAAACCGGGGCAAATGGGACACAACATCAACACTCTTTCTTTATTTTGAACCAGGGCAAAAAAGAAAGGCCAAGGATTAATCCAATCCAACCTTCAACGCCAAAGATAAGTAGGGGTGAGCAGACATCAACATCCGATCAACAAGTTCAAACAAGGCAAGTGAGAGGCTTTGTAGTAAGTAATTCAAATGTCTTGCTCATTTTTCATTTGATAGCTCAACTATGGAGTACTAATATGTGAAAATCAATACGTGTAGATGCCTAGGAGGACAGGAGTGCAGCAAGAAAATCAAGATGCTTCACAAAGTAATGTCATAGGAGGCAAAGAAGGGCCCTCAACCCAAGAAACCAGGAATTCAGCTAGGAATTAGATAGTAGATGCATATTTTGATGTAACAGATAGAGCTTTTTTGTGAACAAGTTATGGATGTTTTGTGCCTACATTGGTGTTATAACAGATGGCCCTTTTTAGGCCCTTTTTAAGCCTTTTTAATCTTATAACATATGTTGTGTGCCTACATTGCTCATTCTTCAGTTTATTTTTATATATTCAACTATTACAATTCAAAACTCAAATAACAACACTACCAAAGTACAAAACAAAGTAAAGACAAAAGTTATTAGAATTAAATTGCAACAAAATATTCAACAACCACATTCATTTGTCATCATCAACCACACCAACTTCCCTAAGATTCTAAATACATCACCAACTTCCCTAAGATTCTAAACACATTGCCATCATCTGCCACATCAACTACATTCATCACATCATAAACCCAACCAAAAACAACACCAGTTGAGCAACAAATACAAACCCCATGCACAGTAGCTTCATCATTTTCTCCACACTATGAATTTCAATCTCAAGATTGCTATCTCTTCTTCAACCCCAATGGAGGTGTTTTTGTCTTCCTTTTTTTTCCTCTGCCGAATTAGTCCTTCCAGGGGGCCAAGTCCCTTTCGAGCTTCATCTTCAAGAAGCAATCTTTGTAGTACGCCGATAGAACGGGATCAACCCATTCTCAATACTTGCAATCACTACGCTACCTTATCAAAAAAAATAGGATTCAAACGATGCAATACTTATATGCCATTCTTCGAAATTTATATGCAATTCTCACCCGACCACGACGACGGCAGTGGTAGTAGCGCCTCTCCGGATTAGTGACACTATTTGAAGCCTGCAAGATGCACGGCTCTGGTTCTTTACACCTGCAGAAACTTTGAGGTAAGGAGAAATTGCATGAGCTCAGTTGTCCCGTTTGTGAAGAAGAATCCATCGCTTAATAGTTTTTCGATGCAAATGATAGGGGAGAATAGAAGAATTTCTGAAACAAGTCTTTGAGCTGAGAAGAATTAGGAGAAGAGATGGTCAGATTTCATAAGCCCTAATCGACATATGTATTAAATCAGAAATTTTAATTTTGCTTAAAACCGATTAAAACGGCGTCGTTTTATGTAAATGGAGATGACACTTGCCACCTTAGCTTTACGGAGATCCACCTCAGCATCGATTTGATCGAAAAATTTCTCCAGACCGACATTGCTATCAATTGAAACGTTGTTAAATTTTTTGCTACAATTAAAATGATTGTCAAAAAAATCAAATTTTGGAATAAAGTCAAGTATTTCCATGAATTTACCCAAAAAATAGATTTATTCAAAAATAGATTTCTATTTTTGTTCTTTTAAGAAAATCGTTAACTTCGATTCAGAAAAAAAAAATATGAATGTTGAATTAAAGATTATGAGAAGATCTTTAATTTTGTGTAAAAAACTATCAGAATTAAATTTGAAATGAATAAACTATGATAGTTCAAAGTGTCAAAATTAATTTTTTTTCGCTCCCATTTATCTCTAATGTTGAATATTATGCTCTCTTTTTCATTTTAATTTTCTTTGTTGGTGAAAAAAATAAGTAGATACCATTTTTCTCCTTTCAAAAAAGTTTACATTATTGTTTAGTTATAATTATTTGGAGTTTTGGCAAATAAAATCACGAACTATTTCGAGTTTGCAATTTTAATGCGACTTTTGAAGTGTAACGAATTAAATCACCACCTTTTCAATTTTTGCAATCCCCCCTCCCAATTTTTTTTTCGGTCGCCAGAGTTTGAATTGGAGCTTACGTGGATTAGTAGAGACAACGTTGTTTTTGTGAGGCTTTAATGGCGTTGTTCTGCACAATTTCAATTAATTTTTTCTCGAAATTATATAGAGATTGTATCATGTTTTGCACCATAATTTTAAATATTCATCAATTTTATAGAAAACAATGTCGTAACATGAATATTATGTGGAGAACTAATCCACGTAAACTCCAATTCAACAATCCAACGACCGAAAAAAAAAATTGGGGAGATAAAATTGCAAAAATTTGCCACACTTCAAAAGTCACGTTAAAATTGCAAATTCGAAATAGTTCATGATTTTATTTGCCAAAATCCTTAATTATTTTAAATTTAAGTATTACTATTAAATTATATTAATTTTTTTAATGCAATTAAGGAGAAGGAAATTAGTACTCCCTCCGTCCACGAATTAAGTACTCATTTGCCTCTAAATTTTTGTTCATGAATTAAGTACCTACTTTATGGATATTTATACCCTCTCTTACTTTTTAATTTTGCTACCCTTTACCACTAATGGACTCACCTCACAACACCTTTATCACTTTTATATTCTATATTTAATGCAATTTACCTCTAATGGACCCACCTCATAATACATTTATCAATTTTATATTCTATATTTACTATACTTTACTTCTAATTGACCCACCACACAAACACTTTCATTATACTCCCTTCGTCCCGCTATAAGCGAGACCCCCTTTTTTGGGGCACAAAAATTAAGAAATGTGTATTTAGTTTGTAGGTGAAAAAATGAAAAGGTGTTTAAAGGGTAAAATAATTTTACCCAAAAATGAAATAGTCTCACTTATGGGGGCACCCAAAATAGAAAGAGTCTCACTTATAGTGGGATGGAGAGAGTATTAGTCAACTACTCTTTTATTTCACTCACAACCTATTTTTCAGCTTTCTTAATTTTCGTGGCAAACACCAAATAGGTACTTAATTCGTGGACGGGGGGAGTATTAATTTTAATATGAGTTTGTCAATAAAAAAATACTCCCTCCGCCTCAGAAATAATGGCTCGTTTCTTTTGAACACGGAGGTTAAGAGGGTGTTTGGCTGAGCTTATAAGCTCCTCAAAACAGCTTATAAGCTGTTTAGGGGCATATAAGCTCCTTCAAAGTATTTGGCAAAATAAGCTCCTAAACAGCTTATAAGCTCCCAAAAAAATAAGTTCCTCTACCCCAACTTATTTTTTTATAATCTCATATGCAACAATCATTTTACAATTATTTTTCAACTATAATTTATTATTTTCATCATATATCATTCAAGTTCGTTTTTCTTCGATTTTCTCTCTCTAAAAAAAATATTTTCTCTCTCTAAAAAAATATTTTCTCTCTCTAGCTTATAAGCTCAATTATCCAAACACTTTGACAACTTATAAGCTCTTAAAAATTAGGGCAAATAGCGTCAAAATCTTTATAGTTTTCCCGAATTCACATTTTTCCCTTGACCTTTATATTTCTTGTTAAAATCCTTGAACTTAATTTCGATTCTCGTTTTTCCCATAAAATTGATCGGCAATTTAACTAATGTTGACATGGCTGTCGGAAAGCCACGTAGGATTAAGTTTCAGGCGAAGAAAACGACATAGTTTAAGTTATAACGTGAAACGACATAGTATTATGTCTATTTAGGGAATTAAATGAAATCCAATCAAAAAATTGAGGGCAAAATTGAATTCATTCTCAAATTAGGGTTTTTGAGGAAAAAAATACCCAATCCATGTCTTCGTCTTCATCATTCTGTCGGAACTTCATCTCCGCCACCGCCGTCTGTTACCACAGCTCTCTCCGACCTCAAATTCTCTGCCACCGCCCTCCGATCCCTCCCAACACCAATCAACGCTGAAACCTCCACCGCCGCTGCTACCTTCGTCCTCTGCCCTTTCAACCCTAACCACAACCTTCCTCCTTCGATTCTCTTCTCTCACTACCTGAATTGTCCTTCCCCTATTTCTCTACCCCACACGTTTCACTACCCCCTCACTCGCAGCTCCTCCTCATCCACCACCGCCGCCCCACCAACCCTCCCCTTCGATTTGTCCGAGCTAACCGCCTCTCTTGAGAATTATGTTACCTATAATGCCCCCGCCAATAGTTTCTTCAACCAGAATTGCCCCGGCCCTGTCACACTTTCTGCTCCACCGCCTTCATCATTCAATTTACCTAGGGTTTTATACATCGAGTGCACCGATTTCAATGAAGAACCTCGGCCGGAAGCTGCGATTTTGACGGCGATGACAGAGAAGGAGTAAGAATGGATTGTTTGTGTATAAAACGACGATGTTTTGGTCCTAATTTAATGACTCGGCACAAGCTTTCCACATAGGTGACATGTCAGTGCAATTAGTTGCCGGAAAACATCATTAAGGGAAAAACGAGAATCGGAATTAAGTTCAAGGATTTTAACAAGAAATTTAAAGGTTAAGGGAAAAATGCGAATTCAGGGAAACTATAGGGATTTTGGCGCTATTTGCCCTAAAAATTACATCTTATAAGCTCTTGAAACATCTTATAAGCTCCAAGAGCTTATAAGCTCTTTAAAATAAGATTAGCCAAAGACCCTCTAAGAAGTGTTGAATTAAAGAGATAAAGTGATGGGCCACACATTTAAAGATGTTATTAGGGCTGGTAATCGGTCCGTTTCGATTATAACTGAATCGGTTTATCGGTTAACCGAAACCGATTAACTACAAAATTGGTAACCGAAAACCAAACCAATTTTCAATTCGGTTAATTGGACTGATTAATCGGTTAACCGAATTAACCAATTAAATTGGAAGGGAGAGCCGATCGAACAGAAATCACAGAAATATGAGGCAGATTAGAATGAAACCAATATCAAAATGCGAAGAGGAATCCCAAATAATTGTTCACAAAAATCCCATTACATCAATCAATTAAAATTCATGTCAATAGTGCAATAAGGCAAAAGCCACACAATTAGTACAAACTAAAAACTTAATTTCACTAGAAGGTTTAGTAAAATTAAAGAAAAATATAAGAACAAATTCAAGATTCAAATAACATGCATCAAAGCTGACGAAAAAATATAAGTTAGCCTTAATCATGGTGATTGTTGTCTCGATTGAGTAATTTGGGGCCAAGGGTGAGAATCATGGCAGCGGCGGTGGCTGATGGACTGCTGCGGAGAAGGAGGCGGCGATTCTCGCCGTTCGCCGAAAGAAGGGGTTGTTCACGGCGAGGGTAGAAGCAGGAGAAAATTAGGAATTTGATTTAGGGAGAAGGATTTTCTGAAATTGGATGAATTTTGGGGTTTTTGGTGTTTTGACTTTTGACGCCGGGACTGAGAAGTGGCGGTCGTCGTTGCATGTCCTATGGCGAGGACATAGAGATGGAGAGAGGCAGTTGGCGTGAGAGATAAGGAAAGAAAGAGAGAGAGAAGTAGAGAGGGGGTGAGAGGCGAGGGGCGGAGGCGAGACGCCGGCGGCAAATTCACCGAAAATGGGGGTTGCAGGCGGCTGAGAGAAGAAGAAGAAGAAGAAGAAGAAGAAGAAGAAGAAGAAGAAGAAGAAGAAGAGAGATTTGGGGGAAATGGCCAAAGGGGAAGGCGAGAGATAGGGGAACAAGCAGATGTTTGGATTCCTAAAATATGAAATTGGGGGAAATCGCTGGGAGTGGGAATTGGGATCCATTTCTTTTAATTACTCTAGCTACAACTTACGCCTCAAATAAAAATTACTCTACAACTTAATAAAATATATTTTATTTAATTAAAAAACTGGTTAATTCGATTAACCGGTTCTGGTTACCGGTTAACACCAAAAGTAATAACCGATAATCGAACCAAATCGGCAAAAACTGGTTATCGGTTAACCGATAACCGGTTTTTTCGGTTCAGTTATGGTTATAACCGGATAACCGGAACCGATTCACCAGCCCTAGATGTTATTAGTAAAATTAATTGTTAGCTAATCTACATCAATTGAAGATGATGACCCACCACCATTTCCCCTTCTTCTTCAATACTCCGGCAAAAATTCGGCAATACAACCATCCGACCAACCACTCCGACAAAAATCCGGCAACACCAGCCTCCCGCCACTCCTCCACTGCCAACACCAGCAAACCCATCTGATGCAGCCCGAACGGAGTCAAACTCTCGCCAGAACAGAGCTAAACTTACCAGAGCTGAATGAGCCAGAACAGAGCCAAGCTCGCCAGAGCTGAAGTCGTTGAGCAAAGCAGAAAAGAACGCCAGAGCAGAGCAGACTTCCAGAGCCAGAGCAGAGCTGACGTTCAGAGCAGAGCGGACGTTCAGAGCAGAGTGGACTTACAGAGCAGAGCAGACGTTCAGAGCAGAGCGGACTTCCAGAGCCAGAGCAGAGCGGACTTCCAGAGTCAGAGCAGAGCTAAAGTCCAGAGCAGAGTGAACTTCCAGAGTAGAGCGGACTTTCCAGAGCTGACTAAAGCCCAGAGTAGAGCGGACTTTCCAGAGCAGAGCTAAGTTACAGAGCTGACTTAGTTCAGAACAGACTACGTTCCAGAGTTGGCATCCCAGAGCATACTATATTTTCAGAGCTGGCTTTCTCGCCAGATTTGACCAAGCTTGTTGAACAAGTTTTCTTTATTTCCTTATTTTCGAGTTTCCTTGTTTTACGTTTATTTCTTTCTTTAGATTAGGGTTTAGTTTTTTACCTATATATATGGCTGCATGTGACCGAAAAATATACCTTATCTTTTATCAATCAAATTTGTGAGTTTATTCTCTCTTGAGGACTTCAAGTTCTTCCTGAATTTTGCCCTAGCAAATGTTAGGTCCAGAGGGTCTCGAATAGGTGTATGGGGGGGGAATACACTTATAGACTATTTTTAAATCAATCTACCGACCTCAATCAGAGGGATCTCAGCAGAGATCAAAACGAAACTTTTCATGCAAACAAAGACGCCTGTTTTACTGAAATCAGTTTTGACCAAATAGGGTTGACGACTGATACTGAAAGCTCTTCAGTAAAGAGTTATCAGTTAAGTTGCTGGAACTTAACTGACGCAAGTAAGGGCTTCAGTCGTGTTTGCTAAAACAGAGATGATAACACTCTTCCTAACTATCAAAAGATAGATCAGTCAGACTGATATCATACGCAGCGGAAATTAAACTTAGTTTCAAAATAGCCTCGGTGGAGCAAGTTGTTGGTTATGGTTTCTCTTTGCAGTTAATCAGTGTTCAGTTTTATCAATTGAAATAACACAAGTAAGAATGTAAAACTGAAAGCTGTAAACAACACAGAGACTTTTACGTGGTTCAGAAAAACCCTTTCCTACATCCACGGTTGGTTGATCAGACCAACAATCCACTCCGCAAGTGCTTAACAGGTGCACTGCAAACCGAACTGTGTGCTTGCCGGGTGCACACAACCGTACACTGAAGAAAACCCTTCTCTAGTACCCGCGCTTCACTCGCGTAGGATTTCCCTTGCTTAACACAACCCGTGCTAAGACTCTCAGAGTCAGAAAACCCTTTTGACCTCCGAATCACTCAAAACACTCTTATGGGGGGAGGTTTGAACGAGTGCCAACTATACTTACAAAGAACAAGTTCTTTGAAGCAAGTTTGACCTTTGGCTTCTGGGTAAACAGATATTTGCCTAGGGTCTAAGAGAATGTATGTAATCAGCAGTGACTGATTTTGGCTTTGGAATTCTCTTCTTCGATTCAAGCTTTGGGGATTTTAAGCTTAAGGCTGAGTAGCAATTTCGGCAGAGCTTCAGCTTATGTCGTTGAATCGGTGAAGGTTGAAGTGATCCTCGAGCGCTATTTGTAGGAGAACTCTTGAATAGATCCGTTGGCGTAAATCATCCTCAAGATTTCTTCCGTTGGAGAGCAATTCGAATTTGGGCTGAGGCTTCAATCTTCGAGGTTCCTTGTCTGGGTGGAAACGGCTCTCTTTGATAGACAGGAGATGTGACGTCTCTGAAAAGTAACCACCAGATAGGAATGACCTCTGCAGAGATAAGATCCTGAGATCTCTGCATTTAATGCGGCTGTACGTGTGCGTACGTGGCTTCCTCTGAACATTGGAAGATCAGTCCTAGGAGGAATGTTCAACTGATACTTGACTTTAGTATCAGTCCTTTGCGCGCATTAATTAATCAGTCTTCAACTGATTCTTCAACTGATTCTTCAACTGATACTTCAGTTGGTATCTGCAGTCTTCAGTCTTCAGTCCTTCGTTCTTCAGTCTTCGACACCGCAGACTAAACTAGAAACGAACTCTAACACTTGAGTTCAAAACAATTCTAGTCTATTACAATTAAGTCCTATGATTTTTGGTATCATCAAAACAAGGGTTAGGATATTCCACAAGGTTCCCAACAATTTCCCTCTTTTTGATGATGCCAAAACCACACAGCAGTTCTAGACAGCAAAAAGACTGAACTCACAGTACAAGTTCTAAACATGGGGTGAAAACAGTTCCCCCTTAACAATAGAACCTAAAAACTTGTACTTAGAGTTAAGAACGAAAACAGTTCTAAAACAGAACAAGGAGAAGACAGAAAAACCATAATCAGAGCCTGGACAAAGAGTCATTGTCTTCAGGTTGAGATCAAAACGAAGTTCTTTTCATTAATAAAGACTGATAAGCCATCAGTCTAAGTTACAACTTGAAAACAGAAAAGAACAAAACAGAGGACATCCAAACGACTCACGGTTTCTGATTGTAGAGATTGAAAACTGCTTCCCAGATCTGTCTGCCGTCCCTGGAGTCTGGATTAATATTCCTAATCTTACATAAGGCTCTGACTTCTTTCTTGATCCTTTCTCTGTCGACTCCATTCTTGATCCTTGGTAGAGTCACTATTTTCTTTTGAGGGTCCGGAATCCTTTTTCCATATATTCTCTGAGCGTCTTGCATTTGAAGAACTTTTTCTCGTTCTTCCAGTTGCAACAGAAAATACTTCCAGGCTTCATTCCTGTATTCCCCGTCACCTTGGACGTTTGCAAAAACCATCCATTTGGTGTAGCATTCCTTGGTTTTCTCCCACCAGTCATTCAACTCTGACGGTATCCAATTGTCTGGTCGCTCAAACTTCTCCAATACAATCAATCCATTCTTAAGGTAGTGTTCGAGCTTGTGACCTTCCTGTAGAGTTGATATGAAGTCGATTTTCTTCTTCTTCTATGCTGGATCAGTTGAGGAGCTTTCTCTGCTTCTCTTTCTATTGGCTTCGACTGAGGCAAAAGAGGGAGCAACCCTTGCGATGATTTCTTCAGCCCTGTTTTCAACCTTATTAAAAACAGAGGGGAGCATTTCCGCTTCCTTTTGGATGCGCTTCATTGTATCCTCTTCCCCCTTTTTGGCATCAGCAGGAGGAAGTCGGCTTTGCAGCTCTTGAAGATCATTGAACATCTTTTGAAGGAGGGCGGAGTCAGGTGACTCTTGAGTTCGTTGGAGTTGCCTTTCCACTTGCTGGAGTCATTCTAGGATAGGCTGTACTGTCTTTGCAACGAGTTCATTGACTTCAGTTCTTGGCATGAACGTCTTTAGGAAGTCAATTTCCAGTTTCCGGAACTTCTCAGTCAGTTCAAGGTATTGTGTCTTCCTTTGAATCTCTGATTCAAGAAAGAGTGTGTACAATTTCGTGTGATCCTTCTGAATTTTGGGAAGACCTTTCTTTGGATCAAGCATTTCTGCCTTGTATCTGAGCAGAGCAGCTTCTTCTTTTCCCATCCGAAGTTGGAGCTCATTGATCAAGCCAGCATGATAGACCATGTCTGCAGTTGCCTGTTTCTCAACTTCTTTAAGCTTCTTCACGAACTTCTCTCCATAGATATTCTGTCGTTCAAGTTCGTGTTGGAGTAAGTCGATTTCAAGCTGTTGATCAGCAAGCTGTTCAAGCAGGACATCCATCTGTTTTTCAGCATCATCAGAAATCCGTAGTAGATTCTTGTGTGGTCGATCGTGTTTCCAGACTGTAAGAAGCTCGTCAGTTTCTGAGTCTGAATCAAATAGAACTGGTCCTTCTGGGCGAGGAAGCTCTATGTGTTCTATTGGGATGTCTGAGTCGGTAGGAGAATTCTGCACTTGCTGACGCTCTTCATTGTCTTTGGATGTGGAAGCCTCGGCTTGACTGGTTGGAGCAGGACGTTCTGTTCTTTCTTCAAAAGGCTGAGGAATTGATTGCTCTTGACTGATGTTCTGGCCTTCAGGTGGAATAGGCTCATCAGAATTCAAGAGTGGTGTTGATGAAGGCGGAGGAAACTTGGGGATGTCATCGACTCGTTCTTCAGAAATTGGGCGATCAGCATTGTCAGCTGATCTCTGTTCTTCTACTGATCGAGGAGCATCAACTTCAGTGATGCTAGCCTGGTCTGCTTCAGCAGGAATTGTTGGAGGAGAAGATGGAAAATCCGGCTGACTGATTGAATCAGTCATTGGTTGTTCAGCGGCGGTAGGATCAGCAGCAGATTCCGCCGGTTGTGCAGTGTCATCAACTGGAGAGCGGAGAGCATCAGTTACTTGTTCGATGATGAGAGGCTCTTCAGGTGCTCTTGATGTTCCAGCATCGTCGTTGAGTGACATGAGACGTCTGAATTGTTTGGAAGAGTACAAGTAATTCATGGCAAATTTGTCAAAGTCATGAATTACATCCCAAACAGTTTCAATTTGAAAGAGGCTAATCAGGGAGGCCTCTTCCATTTCGAACGAGTCTTCAGTTTCAAGGCTGTGAAGACTGTTGATTCTTGGGCACGGTGCCGTCTTCAGGAGAGTATACGTGAGGAGTCTATGAAGGTTCCGGTAGACTCCTAATGATGTATCTACATCACCAATTATGCGTCGGAGGTGATTGGTGGCACTTTGTTGAGCTTCAGACTGAAGTTCAACTGCTTCCTGAGTACCTTTTGAAATAAAGATGGAGGCTGGTTCTAGGACAGCTTCCACAACTGCTTTGCCTTTGGATTTTGGAGAGAGTTTCCAAGGCATCTCAGTTGGTCTTGAGGATCTCTTAGGGAGGATGGTACGAACTCGGCGTGGTACATTCGTGCGTGCAGGAGGATTTGATAGAGGTGAATCAGGGGCTTCAGAGTCAGATGATGGGAGAGAAGAGATATCAATTACCTTCGTCTTCGGAGAAGGTTTGGGATCTCTTCTTGCCAGTTTGAAGAGACGAAGACTATCTGTGAAATCGATCATCTTTGGCCATCGCACAAACTTGTGCTTCTTTGTTCCTTCAATGATGATTTGGGAGACCCTGTTCCCTTGTCGAACCATCGTCGCCGGCCTCGTGTTGTGCGCTTCATTGAAGAGAAGCTTCAGATAAGCTTATTCCTAGTTGTAGGATTCATTCTCCATGAGAGCTGCCATGACATTCTTCCGTGGTTGAGAAGCTTTGTCGGGAGTCCCGGTTGCACCTATCCAGCACTTCTGGATAATTTTGCCCAGCATGGTAAACTCCGGATGAAGATGGGAAAGAGTAACTTGACTTTCCGTTGATTCGGATTCATCCTTCATTGCAGACTCGAGAGTTTGTTTTGCGTCCTTATCAGTTAGTTTGGAGAGGGTAGATCCACTGTTCGGGAGTTTGAACAGTTTTCTGATAATTTTGGAGACGTTGAGAGTCTCTTCGATGCAGTTTGGCCCGTCGATGATACTGAATTTTGAGATCAGTTCTTCGGAATCGTTGAATTTGAGATTCTCGTAGAATTCTCTAACAACATCGTCAAGTAGATACTTCGGTTCACTGGTGATAAACTTTGTCCACCCATTCCGGTGAAGAATTTCTGAGACCTTTGCAAATTCCGGCTTCTTTTCGAATGATTCTTTGTGCACCGTCTGCTCATATCTAACTTCTTTCTCTTTCGTTGCCCCATTCTTGTTGTCATTTTTCTTCATGTTAGTTTTGGCCATCTTGAATGAGAAATCTGTGAAGAGAAATTTTGCAGAAAGTGATCTCACAGTAGAGTGCTGTGGATTTTGAAAGTTAGAGAGAATGCAAAAGGTGATGGAAGATTGAGGAGTGCTGAAATAGAAATTTCATTGAAGAAAAACAAAACCCTTGAGAGCACAGGCGCAAACAAGGAAAGTTCGGAAAAACCCAAACCAAAAAAACAAAAAACAATAAAGACAAAAAACCCAAGCGAAAAAAGAAAGAAAAAAAAAACAAGAACGAACAAGAGACGGGACCGCAAAGGGTCACAACCGAGGCCAAGCAAAGTCCACGCCAGAGCCGTCCCGGGTAGAGCACAACACAAGAACGCGCGGCAGAGAAAACAAGCACCAAAGGAATCAAGCACCAGAGGAACCAAGCGCCAGAGGGATCAAGCGCCAGAGGGACCAAGGGCCAGAGGAAACAAGCGCCAGAAGAAACAAGCGCCAGAGGGGTCAAGCACCAGAGGAATCAAGCGGCGCCAGAGGGATCAAACGGCGTCAGAGGGATCAAGCGCCAGAGGAATCAAGCGCCAGAGAGATCAAGCGCCAGAGGAACCAAGCGCCAGAGGAACCAAGCGCCAGGGGAATCAAGCGCCAGAGGAATCATGCGCTAGAGGAGTCGAGTGCCAGAGGGATCAAGCGCTAGCGGAATCAAGCGCCAGAGGAATCAAGCGCCAGAGGGAACAAGCGCCAGAGGAAGCAAGCGCCAGAGGAATCAAGCGCCAGAGGGATCAAGCGCCAGACAAACGCCAGAGGAATCAAGCGCCAGAGAGCTAGATCAAGCGCCAGAGAAGTTAATCGCCAGAGAGATCAAGCGCCAGAGAAATCAAGCAACCTTTTTCAAGAATTCCGCAGGTTCCGGGGAACAACCCCGCCGCGCTGTCATCAAAGGCTTGTTACCCTCTTTCTTCCCAGGGGGGTCAATAGAAACTCCACCTGTCGGGGAGGAACTGCGAAAAGAAACATAGCAAAATCGTCCTGAGTCGGCGGTGGACGGGGTCCGCCCACCTCTCCCCCCACGACCCTGGGGAAGAGGGGGACGAGCTGCCAGAACTTTCTTCGGATGGGGGGAGGAAGGACCCAAGGGACGCTGCGACCCGGACGCCAAAGCACCAGTGACCACCAACTGCACCAGTTGCGCGGTCTTCGTCAGGGGAGAAGAACCCTCCAACGGGTCCGAGCCAGAGAGATCCACCTCCGCCGATACTACCTCAATACTCTCACTCAAGAAGCGCACGACAGCCGAGGAGCCTTCCACATGATTCACAGCAGAGTCCTTGATGATACTCATATCGTCTGGTCCTTTCCCAACCTCCGTCTCCAGCCCCTCCTCAAGAGCCTCGAACGTATTATACATGGAGGTACCCGATGAAACAGCCACAGGGGTGCGAGGAGAGTCCTCCGAAGGAACCTCCTGAGACAAGGAAGTAGTCTCCTTTGTAGCCGGCAAAGCAGTTGGCTGATCCTTCGTTACCTCCCTGTCTTCCGGTGGATCCGAAGACAGCGCCTGGACAACATTCCTGCTCCTGGCGCGTCTCCGCCAAGATCGAGCCCGGCGCCGTCTGCCACGTCGACCTCCATTTTGCCCTGCCGGCTGAGTCAGGGAAGACGGCTCACCATCTGTCTCCGAGGGGAGTTTCCTGCAATTCTCAGAAGAGTGGCCAACAGTAGAGCAAAGACAGCAAAAAGAAGGCAGCTCCTCATATTTAAACTCAATTTCAAAAATGTCCCCATCGCACTGCACATCAAGAGAATCAGGTATGGACAGCGCTAAATTCATTTCAACAAGAACTCTAGCAAAATAACCCACTGACGCCCTTGCCGACAAGCCATCCACAAGGAGCGGAGTGCCCACATGCTTAGCAATACCAACCAAGACTTCCGGATGCCAAAATTCATGGGGTAAATTAAAAATACGAACCCAAACCTGTGCCGTGGAAGACTCCAGCTTATTAGGGTTGAAATTTGGAGTCCAGGCTTGCAAGAAGAGAATTCCAACACGAAGACGCCAAGTAGATATCGCAAAAGCAACTTCAAAGTCCGCTGGAGAAGTGAACTTCAGAGTGAAGTAGCCCTTTCCCAAAGGAATAACCTCCCATGCCGAACTAGGTTGCCAGACAGCAGAAAGCTCGGCGAAAAGATCCACAGCAAAACGAGGCGCCTCCCCTTTTTTGAGAAACATCCTACCATGGAGAGAAAATTGGAAAGTTTTTATTTGTCTTTGCCGGAAAGCCGAAGAAAGAAACAAGCATGGGCGGTCCGCAAGCATGCCCGGTTTCAGGACAGTAAAGTTATGAGCAGGGACATCAGCGGGACGCCCCGAGCCAGCTTTAATAGTCTCAGCAAAAGACATCCCTTTGGGAAGGTGATCACGGTCATTTCCCATCAGTTCTGAAGAGGGAACAGGCTGCACTTCCACGGTGCTGGAAGTAGAGTTCATCGATCCCACCATCGAGGCGACAACATAGTCGGCTGGGAACCTAACTGTAACCGGCGGCGTTGAAGATCCGAACTGGGTCGGATCAGAAAAGAAAACCCTATTATTGCGAACCTGAAAACCATGGGAAAGAGACGGCTCCTTAAGCAAGGGGGCCTTGAATTCGCCGAGGGGCATTTCCAAGGCCCTTGTGGCCGAAGAATGCCAGAGAGGGTCATAGCCGGAGCTTCCTTCCCTTGGGGCCCGAAGAGTGGTCGGAGCCTTAGACCAGGATTGCTCCTTTTCCAACAACGGCGGCGGAGCCCTACCCTTAGCGAAGGCCGAACAGAGACTCTAATCGAAAGAAACCTCGTGTGTCGCAACAGAATTCGAGGCTGGCGGGGAAGCCATTCCAGCCGAATTCACCAAGATTCTAGGGTTGTGTAGCAGATTTTGAGAAACCCTAGGCTGCGCCCCAAGAAGATCCGAGAGCGGGGGAAACTCAGATGGTAAGAGAGAGGTCATGAGGCCGATCGGAGAAGACCAAAGCCGGCCGGCCAGAAAAGAGGCCGGAGAAAGCCGCCTAGGCGGCGGCGGCGCAAAACCTACGAGAGACGAGAGCATTTTTCGCTCATTAGGCCATAAGAGAACCTCAATTGATTCGTTGTGGCGAGCCTTAAACAAAGCAGAGTGCACATAAACATTTTATTGGATAAACAGTTTGCATTTAATTGAATAAATAATCGGAAGATTGAGGAGTGGCCGTAATGGAGAAAGTGTGATCGTGGGAGATGAACAGTTTCCTAGGGTAATCGAAAAGACGTGGGCGGTTTGAAATCTGCGCGCCAAATCAGTTTTAATGAATTTTGACGTCCGTAATTAATGCCCGTCAGATGAGTGCTTTGAAAAATGAGATATAAATAGATATAGAATATTTGGCATTATCTCTTACTGAAAATAGGCGGCGTATAATGCGTGCTATGATTTGAAAAGATATGCATAAAAAGGGTTTTCAGAAATTGAAAGTCCAATGCAAAACACAATGTCATCAGTTAATCATTATCACTCATAGGCCCTATATTCTTTAATAGACCAAGAAAAAGTAAATACGAACAAGTTCCCAACAATCAGTTAGGACAATAGCCAAGTACAAAAAAAAAAAAACTTAAACAGAGTTCCCCCTAAATTAGATAATCCATAATCAACTCAAGTAAATTTAGGCAAGGAGAACAAAGACTGGATAAACATAAATCAGCTTGAAATCAGTAAAGGACAATGTATCAAACAATTGTGCAGAAGAACATAACAAGGAAGAATGAACTATGACAATCTAAGAACATCATATACAAAATAAAGAGTTTCTGATTAGATGACATTCCTTGATCTTCCTTAGTCCTTAGTTGATGCGGAGTTGTTTGCTTGGCTTCCTTGGAGGACTACTTTTTGGTTCTTCAGTCATCTTCCCTTTTCCTTTCTTGTCTTCTTCTCGTTTGTCTTTGTCATCAGACTCAGGAGCCTTGCTGAATTTATTCTGGATTTCCAGTTGCTGTTGAAGATGAGTGACTGTTGATTCAAGAATAGCTATTTTGACTCTCAGCTCATATGATGCTTCTTCTTGAATGAGCAGCCTCTCGTCCAGCATTTGAAATCTTTCATCAGTGGTAGTTCTTGCAGGTCCTTGCTCTTCAGCTGGCGTTCCTTCTTCTTTTGTGTCGGCTGGAGCAGTCTGATGCGGTGGAGATTCATGGTGAACTTCGATGTCCTCAGCATCATCTTCTTTGAGAAGACCTCTGGAAATCAGGTACAGTCTGAAGTTGGGTGCCCAGTCGTGAATAGCATCCCAAACATTGGTGACTCTGAATTTCTCAAAGATGTTGTTCTCCAATGCTTCCATTTCTTCTTCAGTGAGAACTTCATCAATCTCCTTGTATTGAGATTTGGGCAGGGTTTTGATGAAGATGAAGAAGAAGTAACTGATAAGAGCCTGGAACTCTTCAGGATTTAAGGAAGCTAAGACTGCGGGAAAGAGGGTTGTGACTCAGTATTCGGACAATTGGGTCACGAAGTCTTTGAGAAGGGTAGTTTGATTGACAAAGGCTGAGGAGGAGGATGCGGCATTGATGTCAGCAGGTTCTTCAAATTTTGCCTTCTTGTTGAACCCTTCAAGACAGTAGTGAAAGAAACCTCTGAGAGAAAGTTTTTCAGAATCAGTTTCTCTGTCATTGGTTGCTTGTGTCTCCTCTGGCTGTTGATCTTCTTCATCTGGTGGAGGAACAGTAGGAGCTTGTTGCTGAGTCGTTTCAGTGCTTGGAATTAGCACTTCTTCTCCAGCTTTTGGTGCAGCTTCTTCATGATCCTCGTTGAGAATCCTCTGAGGAGTGTCAAGTGAGATCTTGACTGGAGATGGCAAGCTGTCGAACTTTCTTTTGGTTGAGCCTTGAGTCTTGTAGCGTGGCTCAGAAGTGAGGAGTAGGATTTCAGTCGAGATACTGACATTCCCTTTGACTGAATTTTTCTGGTTTTCAAACAGATGGATGGTGGAAGACACTTGAGTGGTGTTCTTCCAGAAACATGGTGTCTCCCTTGCACTATGAATAATGAGTGCTGAGACTCTGGTTCCTTGACGTCGATGCTTGGTCGAATGGGATTCCTTCTTCTCTTCAGCAAGAATCTGAATGTAGGCCTTCTCCCAGTTGAATGAGCTTTTCTGCAGCAGTGCGATCAGTACAAGTTTGTGAGGTCTTGAGAGATGACCAGGGGATCCACGAGTGCCAAACCAGCATTTCTTGATCATTCTGGCAATGGGTCTGAGATGCTGATGTATTCTTGAAATGCTCAGAACATTGGTGATGATGCGGTCGGCAGATGCATTGCTTATTAGCGCTTCATTCATGAGCTCTGTGGCTTCATCATCGGTGAAGAATGGGGCTGGTCCATCAGTCGGGAGGTTGAACATTTCTCTTGTAGCTTGAGATATGTTGATGGACATCTTTGATGAGTCTGAGAAGTCTTCATTTGTAAAAACAGAAATTTCTGTTTTAAGTTCACCAGTCGATTCATCAGTCTTGATGTTGTCGTAGAATTCTCTGATGATCGACTCGTCGAGAAGAAACTCCGGTGAGCATTGGACGAACTTCATCCATCCATGTCTTTCTAAGATCTCGTTGATCTTGTTGAACTCAGCAAGACTCTGGAGTGACTCCAGTGTTACAAAAGATTCGTAACAGACAACTTGTTGTGATGCTGATTTTCCCATTTGGATTTTTGAGAGATTTTCTGCAAAAGTCTGAAGAGATAGAACTGTGGATTCTTACTGTTAGTCTTGCAGAGAAAGATATACTCAAGGAAGTTTGTATAGAAGATTTCTCTGAGATTGAGTAAATCTTTAGTCGAAGATGAAACGATTTTGAAGAGAGTGTGAAAGATCGTGCATGAGGCGGTTTCAATAAACGTTTGAAATCCGTGCAAATGGAATCGTGACACGTGAATCACTCCGCTTGTTAGTAAAAAGGGCGGGATCGTGTGATCGTGTGTCAACCGTTTTAAGATAAGTTTGCACGTGTCAATAAAAAAAATAAAAGTGTACGTAAAGTGACACGTCAGACTAAGCACAATTCAGCCGAAAAAGAGTAAAGAGAAGCAGTCATAGTTATAAGTGAAATCGTTGAGAGAAGTTTACACAGTGATTATCACTAGTTACATCGTTGTTTGAAGTGCAAGTTCCCCCTGAGTTTTATGACTGATTCTCCTTTGATTTCAAGTCCGTTGGCTGTTGCTGCACGTTCCTTTCACGTTTCATCATTCTTCTGTGCTGAAGTGATTCCTCACGAATCACTCCTTCAAAAACTTCTGACGCCATTTTGAATTCTGTCTCTGTTTCCTTGAGACGTTGTAGAAGTTCTTGTTTCTGAGACTGAAGAAGTTTCAGTCTGTTGATTAGTCTGCGCTCCTGTACATCTCTTTTGTCAGCTTCGTCTTCATCTGTAATGAAGTGGCGCATGACGATCCTTTGAGAATCTTGCACAAGATCAGTCTCTTTGATGATTTGTTTGTGCTCCCTAAGGAGATTTTCAAATCTCATTCTTAGGTGTTGATACTCTAGTCGTGTTTGATCATATCTGCTCGTTCCTTCTGATTGTGAGTGGGTTGGACTCTGGTTTTCTTCTGGAAAGATGAATCTTTCTTCTTCATCAGAATCCAATGAACCCATCTCAAGTCCGCTGATTCCTCGAAAATATGTATGAACATAATCGCTGGAGGAGTCTTTCTTGTTCATGTACATTGTTAGAGAAAGCAGGGAGAAGCACACAGGAAACAGGAAACGAACACAGAACAAGCTAACTCAGGAGTAATCTTGAGAAAAGAATTTTGATCAAAGACAACAATTCCCTCACTAGGATCTAGTTCAATTAGAACCTAGTCAGATACAGATAGTTCTTGCGAACAACCTGCTCTGATACCAATTGTTAGGTCCAGAGGGTCTCGAATAGGTGTATGGGGGGAATACACCTATAGACTATTTTTAAATCAATCTACCGACCTCAATCAGAGGGATCTCAGCAGAGATCAAAACAAAACTTTTCATGCAAACAAAGACGCCTGTTTTACTGAAATCAGTTTTGACCAAATAGGGTTGACGACTGATACTGAAAGCTCTTCAGTAAAGAGTTATCAGTTAAGTTGCTGGAACTTAACTGACGCAAGTAAGGGCTTCAGTCGTGTTTGCTAAAACAGAGATGATAACACTCTTCCTAACTATCAAAAGATAGATCAGTCAGACTGATATCATACGCAGCGGAAATTAAACTTAGTTTCGAAATAGCCTCGGTGGAGCAAGTTGTTGGTTATGGTTTCTCTTTGCAGTTAATCAGTGTTCAGTTTTATCAATTGAAATAACACAAGTAAGAATGTAAAACTGAAAGCTGTAAACAACACAGAGACTTTTACGTGGTTCGGAAAAACCCTTTCCTACATCCACGGTTGGTTGATCAGACCAACAATCCACTCCGCAAGTGCTTAACAGGTGCACTGCAAGCCGAACTGTGTGCTTGCCGGGTGCACACAACCGTACACTGAAGAAAACCCTTCTCTAGTACCCGCGCTTCACTCGCGTAGGATTTCCCTTGCTTAACACAACCCGTGCTAAGACTCTCAGAGTCAGAAAACCCTTCTGACCTCCGAATCACTCAAAACACTCTTATGGGGGGGAGGTTTGAACGAGTGCCAACTATACTTACAAAGAACAAGTTCTTTGAAGCAAGTTTGACCTTGGGCTTCTGGGTAAACAGATATTTGCCTAGGGTCTAAGAGAATGTATGTAATCAGCAGTGACTGATTTTGGCTTTGGAATTCTCTTCTTCGATTCAAGCTTTGGGGATTTTAAGCTTAAGGCTGAGTAGCAATTTCGGCAGAGCTTCAGCTTATGTCGTTGAATCGGTGAAGGTTGAAGTGATCCTCGAGCGCTATTTGTAGGAGAACTCTTGAATAGATCCGTTGGCGTAAATCATCCTCAAGATTTCTTCCGTTGGAGAGCAATTCGAATTTGGGCTGAGGCTTCAATCTTCGAGGTTCCTTGTCTGGGTGGAAACGGCTCTCTTTGATGGACAGGAGATGTGACGTCTCTGAAAAGTAACCACCAGATAGGAATGACCTCTGCAGAGATAAGATCCTGAGATCTCTGCATTTAATGCGGCTGTACGTGTGCGTACGTGGCTTCCTCTGAACATTGGAAGATCAGTCCTAGGAGGAATGTTCAACTGATACTTGACTTTAGTATCAGTCCTTTGCGCGCATTAATTAATCAGTCTTCAACTGATTCTTCAACTGATTCTTCAACTGATACTTCAGTTGGTATCTGCAGTCTTCAGTCTTCAGTCCTTCGTTCTTCAGTCTTCGACACCGCAGACTAAACTAGAAACGAACTCTAACACTTGAGTTCAAAACAATTCTAGTCTATTACAATTAAGTCCTATGATTTTTGGTATCATCAAAACAAGGGTTAGGATATTCCACAAGGTTCCCAACAGCAAATTCAACTTATCGACGTAACGGCGAGTTCACCAACCCTCGTCGCGTGTCATTCATCGTCCCCGAGTGGCTGCATCAACTGCACATTGGGGTTTAGGGATTCGTTCGCCTAGATCATTTCGTGGGTTAGATTCAGATATTTTGGGATTTCCATCTTTATCTTTGTTACTTTGTTTGATAATCCTGTTCATCGTTCATATCAAGTCTTCCGCGCGTGTTTGTTAGATCGGTCCGGCAAAGATTCAGATCCTTACCGGCGAGGTACACATCATTTGGTATCATCATCCAGGTTGCGTTTCTGCCTTCGTCATGTTGGCTAGGGTTTCTTGTTTTCCATATATACTCCTGTGAATTTTTTTTTTCGCCCATACACACTTTTTCCATAATTCCATACTCCATAGTTCATAATGGAGGCTTTGCGATTGGAACTTGGAAAGTTTATGACATCGAAATTCGAGGACATGAATGAGAGGCTGGACCAGAGGATGAACCAGAGAATGGACCAGTTTGAGCAATATCATTACACTTCGCGTCGAGGCGGCCGTGGTGGTCGAAGTGGAGCAAGGGATCGTGAGGATATGCAGTAGCAACATAATCCATCCATCCAAAAGAAACACCATCATCCATCATATCTTGGAGGAGAGTGGGATAATTGGGATGAAGGCTTCGAGAATGCTCGTCCAGTTTCTCGTGGTTCCTCGTCAACAAGGAATCCATGGAAAAAGGAGGCACCACAGTTCTTTAAGTCTCGGACAGAGGGTGTGAGTTCAGCAATTCAGGGCACTCCGACAGTTTTCGATGGTTGCCATCGAGATAAAAAGTGTTTCACGTGTCAGGGATTCGGATCCAATGAGAGCAAGCAGTGGGAGAACCTCTTTCACACGAGGTGTCATGTCCAAGACAAGTTGTGCAGTGTGATCATCGACGGAGGGAGTTGCACGAATGTGGTGAGCAGGTACATGGTGGAGAAATTGGGGCTGATCGAGGTGACACACCCCAAGCCGTATCGTTTGCAATGGCTGAATGAGACCGGCGTCGTCGAGGTTACCACGCAAGTGAAAGTGCCTTTTCGCATTGGGAAGTATGAAGACGAGGTTTCGTGCGATGTTATTCCCATGCAAGCGACCCACATTTTGTTGGGTAGACCGTGGCAGGTTGATAGACGAGCTACTCATGATGAAGTCATCAACAAGTACTCCTTCGCGTAGAAGCAAAGGAAGGTGGCACTTGTTTCCCTTAGTCCTACACAAATTTATGAGGATCACATACAACTGCAGCAACGGCACAAGGAGGCGGATACGGTGAAGTTTAAGGAGTAGCCGGTAGAGACAACGGAGATGCAGGTTGAAGTGAAAATCAATCAAGAGGTTTTTGCTATCAAAGATGAAGCATGTTTGAATCCAAAGGAGACGGAGGTTGAAGTAGAAGTCTGTTCGCTATTTTATTTAACACGCCGCAAGTGTACGAGTGCAATTGTGTACAGTAGCAAGCAAGGTTGTATTCCACAGAGACTAATTATTATCAATGCCTATCCTAAATTATTCTACTCTATCTGGACAAACGAAATTAAAAGTTTTGAATTTTGAAAATAAATTAGATAAAGAAACACTGAAAAGAAAAGAAATCAAGCTATAAGAATGCGGAGTAACAAAAAAGAGATAATTTCCCAAGGCAAAGGTTTCAACAGATTCTCCTAACTAACACGTTCAATTCAATTAATAGGATGATTCCTAAGGCAATCTCTAAGCTAGTTCATACCCACTCCCATGGCATACAAACCGTTGATTACATGCAAGGTTACCATCCCTGGATCACACTTCTAACATGTAACTCCTAAACGTTCCTAGGATTAATGCCCTCACAATTATCAATTCCCTTTAGAATTAAAATAAATGTGTTCTATGTTCTTAGTTCAGGTAATAATTATCATCTCCCTATCTCAAATTAAAACCTATGATTATGCTAAATTGGTGATCAGGCAATAAAGCACACAATTATAACAAGAACATAAAAAGGAAAAATAATCTCAATTAATTGAATCAAACAGTCAGAAATTCAAATCATGTCTACTCCCTAAACCCTGGAAAAAAGAATTCTAGTCACACATAGACATATGACTAAAAGTCAATATCTCAAAAACACAAATAAACATTCAACAATGAAAAATCGTAGTAAAGTTGAGAATCTTCAATCTTGCTCTTGCTCCGTCTCTCACAGCTCTCCAAAAGATGTAAAAAAAATGTATTCAAAGGTGCCTGGAATAAGCTATTGGGTGGTATTTATATGCCCTAGGTCTTCAAGCTCAAAAATACTTCAAAATCACGCTTTAAGTGAAAATCCAGAAAAATGGGCGAAAATCGGCGTCTCGCGCGGCCGCATGGCGAGACCGCGTGAGCTCACGCGGCTGCGCGCCGAGCCCACGTGAGTAGTCCAGCGAATCTGCCATCGTCGCGCGGCTGTGGCATGCGGCTGCATGGCCGGACCGCGCGACCTCCCGTCGTGCGCTCCTCATGTGCGGTCGCGTGTCCTCCGACATGCGGACTTGCCGACGCCCGTTCTTGCTCATCCGATGCTCGATTTGAGCCCCGTTCGTGCCTATGGACTCGTCTCTTCACGTACTTCACTACACTTCATCCAAAACTTCATAAATCAAGTCCAAGAACTTGTAAAAATAGCACGAGCATGGACGAGTAGTCTATTCCACAAAACTAAGCAAATCAACACAAAGACACTCAAGAACTCAATGAAAACACCCCAAAAACTAGGAATAAACGCGACATAGGAGAAGAAAAATGCATGTAAATCAAAGTCTTGGTGGATATCAAGGATGAAGAATCGCATGAGAAAGTGCTTGAGAAGTCTACTTCATCCATTTTGGAAGCAAAGACTTGGACGCAAGCTAAGGGTGTTGAAAAGGAGCAGCGCTGTGATGGTGCAAATCAGTTCGAACTGATCTTTTTCCAGCCACCTACGTTGTAATGGAAGACTGATATTGGTGATACCAAGCTCGTGAAGTTGGTAAGGGTTTCCGTTCCACATCGACAAGTCTGAAAGGGAAATCTGTTGTGTTAAAGCGCCGATGCAAGCTACATGGCTGTTCGGCAGAGACGTGAAGCATGGCGGTACACTGTTCGGAAGAGAAGTGAAGCATGGCGGTATTTTCAACAAATTCTTCATGTTCAAGGTCCAAGAAAAATCAGAGTTAGAGACGAAGCATCGGGTTTTTTATCCCGGCAAGACGAATGATGGACACGAGAGAACAGCTATGGTACAACAATCGTTTCTTGCAACAAACAAAGAATTTGTTTTTGATCCAGGTATTTGCATTGACGACTTGGATTTGAGGACAAATCCTCTTCAAGAAGAGGGGAATGATGCAGCCCGAACAGAGCCAAACTCGCACCAGAACAAAGCTAAACTTACCAGAGCTGAACGCGCCAGAACTGAGCCAAGCTCGCCAGAGCTGAAGTCGTTAAGCAGAGCAGAGAAGAACGCCAGAGCAGAGCAGACTTCCAGAGCCAGAGCAGAGCGGACTTACAAAGCAGAGCGGACGTCCAGAGCAGAGCGGACTTCCAGAGTCAGAGCAGAGCTGAAGTCCAGAGCAGAGCGAACTTCCAGAGCAGAGCGGACTTTCCAGAGCTGACTAAAGCCCAGAGTAGAGCGGACTATCCAGAGCAGAGTTACGTTACAGAGCTGACTTAGTTCAGAACAGACTACGTTCCAGAGCTGGCGTCCCAAAGCAGACTATATTTCCAGAGCTGGCTTTCTCGCCAGATTTGACCAAGCTTGTTGAACAAGTTTTCTTTGTTTCCTTGTTTTCGAGTTTCCTTGTTTTATGTTTATTTCCTTCTTTAGATTAGGGTTTAGTTTTTTGCCTATATATATGGCTACATGTGAACGAAAAACATACCTTATCTTTTATCAATCAAATTTGTGAGTTTTTCTCTCTAGAGGACTTCAAGTTCTTCCTGAATTTTGCCCAAGCAAATTCAACTTATCAACGTAACGGCGAGTTCACCAACCCTCGTCGCGTGTCATTCATCGTCCCCGAGTGGCTGCATCAACTGCACGTTGGGTTTAGGGATTCGTTCGCCTAGATCATTTCGTGGGTTAGATTCAGATATTTTGGGATTTCCATCTTTATCTTTATTACTTTGTTTGATAATCCTGTTCATCGTTCATATCAAGTCTTTCGCGCGTGTTTGTTAGATCGGTCCGGCAAATATTCAGATCCTTACCGGGGAGGTTCACATCACCATCTCTCCCATTTCTCTCATTTCTCACCATGCCGACAACAGCGACATTACAGCAGCGGTGTCGCGCTGCATCTTCTTCCTTGAATCTAATTTCTCATCATGTCCAATTTATCCTCGTCTCCAAGTAGGGCTCGGCATCACTGCACAAGCCGGACACCACCAAACCCATCGCCAAAAATCCCAATTTCTTGCACAAAATTAGGGCTCTCTCCACCACTGTTCCGCTGTTTTAAATCCGACAAGCACAATGGAGGAAAAGAGAGCGATGGAGGCGAGCCCTATTGTGGCTAAGAAACAATGGAAGATAGGGGGGGCGACGAGAAGAAAGTGGAGAAGAGAGGGGGAGGCGGAGTGAGCGAGGAAGAGAGAGGGAGCAAAGGCGGCGGTGACCGCCGACGCTGCATGCGCTACCGCGACTCGCAATGACCACCTCGAATAGGAGAGAAAGGGAGATCTAGAGAGAGGGCAGAGAGAAAGAGAGATCAACAGAAAGAGAAAAGAATGGGGTAAGAGAAAAGAAAGGAAAGAGGCGCCGGTCTCGCCGCGCCGAAGGCGGCGAGAACCGGTGATGTCGCCGGACGACAGAGTGTGTGTGGCAAGAGAGAGAGAATGCTTTAGGAACAAAAAGGTAGAAAATTTAGGTGGGGGAGAAAAGATTAGGATTTGATGGGTTTATTAAGAATATTAATTAAATGTTAATTATAACCTAAAAAGGAAACAGGCCATTATATATGGGACAGTCCAAAAAGGAAAACATATCATTATTCTTGGGATGGAGGACCGAGGGAGTAGTTGTATATCTTAAAATTGTATAATATACAACTAGTGCGCAACCCGTCGAAATTCGACGGGAAATTATTTTAACTTCTTATATAAATTATTTTTAATTTGAAATTATATTAATTTGAATCATATTCCTCAATTAAATGTTAACCTTTTGTTAGAATAATAAATATTCTTTTTATGTAGATTTTTATTTAATAATATTTTGAAAAATGTATCGATATTGAAAATTTTATTTCATCTAAGCATCATCTCGTCTGAACCTTGTTGGATCATATCATAATCTAAATTTCGGAAGACGACAACTAACGTTTGAACATCAGACTTTTGAGTATCATCTCGTCTAGACCTTAAAATACAAAAAATGAACTTTTATGCATCAAGTTTTTTTAACATCACTATCTGGAGCTTTAAAAATCAAAGTTGACTTGTGAGATTGTATGATTTGGAGCTTCTAACATCATAACTAACTTGTAACATCATTTTGTATGGAACTTGAAAAAATCTTGACAAACTTTTATGCATTATTAGTTCTAAATATTATAATTGGGTTCCAAGAATCATCTCGTTTGGAGTTTAAAAAAACAAATTTAACTTGTGAGTATCATTTCATTTGAACTTTGAATGACCACAATTAAGTTACAAGAATTATCTTGTGTGTAGCTTTAAAGATCATTATCATCTTTAGCTTGTAAGATCATAACTAACTTCTAAACATCATCTTGTATGCAGCTTGAAAAATCTTGACAATTTTTTGTGCATTATTTCATGTGGAGCTTGAAATATCATAATTGAGTTTCGAGCATCATTTTGTTTGAAATTTGTTAAAATAAAATGGACTCGTGAACATTAATTATCTTCAAATCTTGAGTTTCGAGCATCATTCCGTCTGAAAATTGAAAGAATAAAATTGACTCGTGAACATTATCTCGTTTGAAGTTTGAAAGACCATAACTAAGTTTTGAAAATCATATCGTGTGTAGCTTAAGAAAGTTGACACGAGATTCAAATTGTATTAATTTATTTAGTAATTTAATTGATAGATTTTCATAAAAAATCTATGTTGAATCCAAATTTTATTTTTAAAATTTTATACAAAACTAGTGTACCTCCCGCGCTATGCGCGGTGATTATAATTTTTTACTCTCATTTCAATTTAATATGCAACATTTTCTTATTATTACATCAAATGTCATGTGGCTCACAAATAATTATCTATCTTTTTACTTAAAAAATATTCTCTCTGACCTACTAAAAGTGGTCTGTATTTTATTTTGAATTATTTCTCTATAAGTGACAAAAATTATCCCTTAAAAAGTGTATGCCATATCACTTTAAGCAATTTACGCTTTCTCCTTAATTTACGTGTCCAAAATTTTTGAGCCACTTATAGTAGTAGGACGAAGGGAGTAATATCTTCATTATCTCTTTTACCTTTTCTTTTTAACTAATATACTCTCAAAAATATTATTTCATCTCTTTTATTTTATTAGTATATTTTACTATATTCGTCCATATTTTAAAAAAAAAACATTTCTATTTTTACGTAGAGTATGATTTAATAATCAATTACAGAGATGAGAGTATTGAAAAGGTATGTGTGCACATCTTTTTGTATACAATTTGAAGAATAAATTATATAATCAATTAATTGGATGAGAGTTTGAGAAAGTATGTGTATATGGATTGTAATTTATAATTTTAAAAAGAGCTTAATTTTCAATTAGTTGGATTAGTTGGATAAGATTATTGAGTTAGTGTTTCTTAAATAAATTATAATATATAATACTATGATATTATTTTATAAAGATTACAAAATATAATATTAATAATTTATGTTTAATATAAAATAAATATAAATATATAATTTGGAATTTTAAAATATTAGTATTAAGAAAAAAAAAGTTGAATTATGGTTCCTCGTCTTAAGGAAAATATCACTTCTTAAAATATAAATGTTAATGCGTTAAGACTTTAAATTATCACAACTTTCTCATTTTGAATTTATTATTACATATTATATATCAAATTAAAGGTAATTTCATGGTCTTTCATTCAAGATGTATATTACATATTTTATCCAAATTATGAGATTTCGGCAAACATGAGACACAGCGTGACCTAGCGTGCCCTAGCGACGACTTCTGATGAGTTCACCGGAAATCGGCCAGGCGGCGGCCTCACCGCCTACTTCTGACTGCTCTCGACTAAATCTACCGCAAGTTTCGAACAACTTCAATCGTCCATACATTCCTATGGTTACAGAAAGCCCTCTTAGGGTTTCTCAAGAAATTGGCGGCTCCCCTATTAGGGTTCCCCGAGAAATTGGCGGATCGGAACAATTCGCTAAGGAAAACAACAGCAGCATGGAAGGTAAGAAAGCACACGGTGACAGTCTGATTGTTAAGGAGAAGAATAAGGAGTTGGATACCGTTCGACCGTCTTATGCGCATGCAATTAAGCCTATGAACGCCAGAAAGCCTGATGTCCTAGTTCATAAATGCGCTACGGTGTGTCCTGAGGTTATTAATGGAGTGATTTCTCTGAAAATCCCGGAATCCATGTATCAAGATCGCGTTAAGCAGTTCCAACATGCGTTGATAGGACGCCTTCTTCTCCGCAAAGGCGAGAAGCCTAGACTGGCTTCGGATTTGAAAACTGAACTTCAGAACATGTGGAAGCCAAAGGATGATTGGCAGCTAATTCCCATGAGTAAGGGTTTCTTTACTCTCAAATTCTTGAATAGTGAGGACAAAAGTTTGGCTAAACGATCAAGCTTCTGGAATTTGAGTTCAGGAACTTTGAGGTTACGTGAATGGGTACGGAATTTTGACCCTTACAAGGAGATTTCTTCATTGTGTCAAGTTTGGATGAGAATATACTATTTACCTGTGGAGTATTGGACAAAGGAAGTTATCTCAAGTATTGGACGTTCGGTTGGCATGCCTATCAAGGTGGATGGGGCGACGGCGGACGGAGACATGGGACACTTTGCGAGGGTTTTGGTGGAAGTGGATTTGGCGTTGCAGCTGCCAGAGTCAGCCTCCATCGATTGCCAGGATCGATCCTTTTTTGTGGAGTTTGGATATGAGAATCTGCCATTTTTTTGTACTAAATGTAAGATCACGGGACATACAGTGGAAAAATGCAGGAAAAGGATAACTAAACCCAAGGAACAAGAAAATAAGGGTAAGAATAAACTGGATGGAGAGGAAGCGCCCAAGGACACAGCCAAGGGGACTACTTCGGATTTCACCTATGTGAAGAATAAGCCCAAATGGAAACCGCGACAGGAACAGCCAAAGGGAGATAAGCTGGTTTGCGATAATAGTTTCGATGCTCTGATTGTGCATGACAACAACGAGGGAACTTCCAGGACGGATATTTCGGAGGTGATCGCCATACCGATGATCGGGACTGATAAAAGCGCCTCCAACGAGGATGTTGCCGTTACTTTGACGTCGGATTCGGACGAAGAGAACATTGAGCACATTGAAATGGAACCTGCTCCGACTCTGGAGGTGGATAGGGCCGAAATTGTGACAGAGGGTATGAGGAAAGATAAGCTGTGCGAGAGGGAAGAAGCTGCTGCCAACCTGGAGCAGGACATGCGGGATCAGCGGGTGACTACTATGGTAACCAGCCTAGAACAGGACATGCGGGCTCAGCGAGTGACTACTATGGTAACCAATAATGAAGCGGAGGCGGTACCACCTGTGAAGAAAAGAGGACGACCCCCCGGGCAAGCTAATAAGGAAATAAAGAGGATTCCGGGTGTCGATAGCATCAAAGGAAGATTGCGGAAAGCTTCGGATGCGAAAACTGAACCTAATCCCGAAGCAGTTGAGAGTATAAAAGAGCAACTCTATAAAGCTTGGGAGGAAGGGGGCAATCCTAGGGACTTTGTGATCTCTACTGAAGACTCGGAGAGAACACGTGTGATGTCCAAAGTGGGAGCTAAGAGTTGGGCAGCGGAAGTGGAAATGGGTGAAACCCAAACCATGAAGAATTAGTTTTTCTTATGAATATGATGGTTTGGAACGTCTGGGGTTTGACGGACGAGTCTAAGCTTATGCTGAAAGAGCATTGCAGCTCTTTTTCTCCTATTATTTTAGGCATCATTGAGCCTAAAACTGCGTTTCATAAAATTCCGAATTATTTTTGGAAGTCGATAAATATGGTTCCTTGTTTTCAAAATTATAGACAAAACATGTGCTCTAATATTTGGGTTTGTTGTCAACCTGATGTCCAGACCGATGTGGTTTTTTCTTCTGAGCAAGTGGTTATTGTTGACTGTGTTTGGAGAGATTCGGTTTTTCGTATTGCTGTTGTTCATGGAGCTTCTTCATACATGGAGCGTCGCTCTCTTTGGGTGGATATCCTCTCTTTTTTAGTGGATAGTTATGTTGTTATGGGGGACTTTAACGCGGTTAAAGGATCTCATGAACGATCTAGCGATTGCAGACCGAATGCAGTTTCCTGTGGGGATTTCTGCGAGTTTATTGATGCTTTGGGTTGTATAGAGTCGCCTACGATTGGTCTGAAATTCACTTGGTCTGGACGTAGATTCATGCCGTCTCACGTGGAATCCTTATTAGACAGAGTTTTCTTTTCGGAAAATTTTGCTGCTGCTTGGTATTCGGTTTTCACTCAGGTGCTTCCTCGCGCCACGTCGGATCATTCTGCCATTGTTCTTAACTGTCAGCCGGAGCCGAAAGTCAGACGCCGTTTTTTCAGATTTCTTGACATGTGGACCCTGCATCCGGGTTTCTTAGATTTGGTGAAGGAATCCTAGTCGATGGAGCTGGATTCTTCTTGTCCGATTTACTTGGTTATGTCGAAGTTAAAAAGGCTGAAAAAGGATATTAAAGTTTGGAACAAGAACACCTTTGGGAACGTGGATAATATGATTATGGAGAAACAACAGAAGCTTTTGGATATTCAAGACAGGATTGCGGTGGAGGGCTACACTGACGAGCTGTTTGATAAAGAGGTTACGGTGCAAGCGAGTATGAACTCGGCGCTCTCCAGTAAGAGTAGTCTTCTGCGGCAAAAGAGTAGAGTCAAGTGGTTGAATGATGGGGATCGCAACACTGCGTTCTTTCATAGCATGATCAAGTATAAGAGGAAACCGCATATCATATCTCATCTGGTCATTAATGGAGAAACTTGTACTGATCAGAGTATCATTGGCAACCACATCGTGGACTTCTTTTCTTCGCTGTTCACCGAGAATTCGCAAGCGCCCTCGGATATTGTCAATGTGGAGGCTGTGTGAGATCACATTATTTCTGATCAAGCTAATGATATGCTGTCTGGTATCCCCGAAGAAGAAGAGATTACAGTTGCGGTCTTCCAATTGGATGGCCAGAGTTCGCCGGGTCCGGATGGGTTCTCTGGTAAGTTTTTTCATAGCAGTTGGGATATCATTAAGAGTGACATTTGGAAAGCAGTCACCACGTTCTTCACTAAGTCATACCTTCCTAGTGGTTGTAATGTGAATACCCTTATTCTCATTCCGAAGAAGGACACGATCGGGACTGTGGCGGATTTGCGTCCTATTGTTCTTTCAAACTTCCTTTTCAAAATTATTTCGAAAGTGTTAGCGGCTCGCTTGAGCGTGGTTGCTGCTCAGTATGTTTCTAAAAATTAGTTCGGGTTTATAAGAGATAGATCAATACATGATTGTATTATGCTGGGTTCCAAGGGATTTAATTGCTTGAGGCGGACCTGCGGAGGGCAGAACATGGCGTGCAAAGTGGATATTACTAAGGCCTTTGATACTCTCAGATGGGATTTCTTGATCAATGTGTTGAAAGTTTGTGGTTATCATCATCGCTTCATTAGATGGGTTGAGGTGATTTTGCATTCGGTGCGGCTCTCGATTCTCTACAATGGGGATCTTTGCGGTTATTTTAGTTGCTCAAGAGGCGTTCGACAGGGAGACCCGCTTTCTCCCATTTTGTTTGGGATTGCGGAGGATGCTCTGAGTATTCTTTTCAAAAATTGCGTAAGCTCGAGACATTTGATTCCCATGAAATTTTGTAGGGGAGTGCCGTTTCCCACGCATTTATTATATGCTGACGATATCCTCATTTTTTGTAAGGCCACGAAGTCGAATGGTAAGACGCTCCGTAAGATTTTGGATTTTTATGGTGCGATGTCTGGCCAGATTTTTAGCCCAGAAAAGTCGCATGTCTACTTCTCGGAGAAAGTTTCGACCCGGGTTAAGCGACAGATTGCACGTGTGCTGCCGATGTCCGTGGGCTCTCAACCGTTCTCTTACCTTCGTGTTCCGATTTTTTACGGCACACCCAAAGCTATTCACCTGCGTTTGATCTTGGATCGTATCATTAATAAATTTGCTAGATGGAAGGGGCTTCAACTTTCTATGGCGGGGAGACTTTGTTTGATTAACTCGGTGATCTGCAACTCTCTTACGCACTCGATGATGGTGTATCGGTGGCCGAGAGCGCTGCTCCGCGAGCTCGATTCCAGGTGCCGGAATTTTCTGTGGAGTGGTGACACTCGTAAAAAGCCGTCTTGTTCGGTGAACTGGAATAGAGTTTGTTCGATCAAAGAGGAAGGCGGTCTCGGGATTCGTTCTTTTGTTACTTTGAACAGATGCTACCTGATGAAAATGGCTTGGAAGATCATTGAGGGAAATGGATTCGGTTATGATATCATGAAAAGCCGGTACTTGACTCTTTGTTGTAAGGTGAAGAATGTGGCTCCCTCCACGGTTTGGCGAGGTGTTAGAGAGGAGATTAGTGAGCTGACGGAGAACTCTTTTTGTTATATTGGAAATGGGGAAAACACTCTCTTCTGGACGGATGATTGGTTAGGGTATAAGCTGGTGGATAAATGTATTGTGCCTTTCTTCTTCAGAGACTCTCTTACGCAGACGGTTGCGGATTATTTTTTCGATGGGGTGTGGCACTTCACTCAAGCTTTTGTCAACACTTTTCCGCAAATTGTTTGCGATATTCTGTTGATTCCTATTGGAGGAGAGGACACAAGATTCTGGAAGCCGTCTTTACAAGGCAGGGTGTCGTCGGCTCTGGCTTTCGCTCACTACGGTCACAAGTTCCCTAGCGTTTCTTGGGGATCGTGGATTTGGGAGCCTTTTATTCCGGTGAGGAGATCTTTGGTGTGCTGGCGTCTTTTACATGACCGTATTCCTACCTGTGACAGGCTGATTCGGCATGGGCTGGTCACCTCCAACTAGTGCCCGATCTGTAGAATGAACGCAGAAACGATGGAGCATACGTTCAGGAATTGTGAGTTGGTTCAGCAAGCTTGGGCGGAGTTCTTGAACTGGTTCGATTTTCTTCAAGGTTTACAGGAGCTGGATATTCACAGCTTCATGGTTACGGCTTGGAACCGTAAGTTGAGTTCGCAGATACATAAATTCTGGAAAGCGGGCATCATCACTTTGATCATCCCCGGCAACGGTGCCAAAAAGTTGATCACTAAATTATTAGCAACAAATTACCGCAACTAACACGGTGCAATTGTAGCACAAATTGGTAACCAAGTATCGTATCCACAGGGACTGACACAACGAAACTACTTTAGCTATCTCCTAAACAAACTTAAGTAGTAGACAGGCAACAGAATGTAGAGATTGGTTGGCTTAAATTAAAACGCAAATAACGATAATTAAAATCACGTAGGAAATATCAAATATAAAAGACAACTGATCCTAGGGCAGTAAATTCATTAATTAAATCCATGCAATAAATCTATTAATCCTATGTACCAATTTAATCCAGTTATGATGAGAGATCACTGATTTATGCTTAATTGTTCTAATTTTAGGGGTTTGCATGTGCATATTTTAAGTTAAATCTTCTGGAAATTGGTGCGTTTTATGGTCTATTTTATGCTTTGCAGGAGATTTAGGTTTTCGAGATGAAGAGTGCAAATTTTGGAGAGTTTGGGCTAAGAATCGTGTTTTTCTGCATACTCTGGCATGTAAGAGAAGCAAAGTCCCGCTTGCCAGAGCAGCAAAATGGGAAGCCAGAGAAATCCGCGGAATGCCAAGAGCAGAGGAAGCGCCAGAGGAATCGAAGCGAGCGAGGAAGCGCCAGAGGAATCGAAGCGAGCACGGAAGCGCCAGAGAAATCACGTCGCTGCTGGAATCATAAGTGCAGAGGAATCAAACGCCAGAGAAATCACCATTTCTCTGGAGTCAGAGAAATCACCATTTCTCTGGAGTCAGCGAAATCAAGAAGCTAGTGTAGCCAAGTAATCACCAGAGGAGTCAAGAGTCAGAGCAGAGGGGATAGAAGTCCATTACAGCGGAATCAAGAAGCCAGAGAAATCACCGTTCCTCTGGCAATAGCCAGAGAAATCACCATTCCTCTGGCGAAAGCCAGAGCGGAAGCCATTCCGCTGGCGAGAGCCAGAGCGGAAGCCATTCCGCTGGCGTGAGACGCGATTTCCGCTAGGGTGGAGATTACTTCCAGAGCGCGCATCACAGCTGGAGAGTTGCCTTATCTTGCACGATTCTATTGCCTTTAGAATTCTACTTTGCATGGCAACTTCCATGGTGATCCCTAGGGATTTGAAGTCTATAAATAGAGTCATACTTTTCATTGTAAATATATCAATTCCTTGCCCTAATCTTTAGTTCCGCCAAGTTAGCTAAAGCTTAGGTTTATTGCTTTCATAGTTCTAGTTTCGATTTCTGTTCTAGTTAGTTTAGTTTATAGTTCTTTTAATTCATGTTTTAGATTAGTTCCCGTTTAGAGTTGTAATTACGTGACAGATTACTTCTCGAGACGATTTACGGTATTTCTTTAATCAAGTTTATTTATTTGCTTCTACTTATGCTTTCTTTAAATTCTGCAAATTTACTTATGCGATTTTATGATGCTTTCTTTAAATTATGCAATTTAGTTTCTGCCTAGTTAGATTAGAATAGAAGATTTTAATTAAAGTTATTTAAATTCAATTTGCCTAGTTAATTCCTTTACTTTAAGTTCATTTAATTCTTGCCTAGGGTTTAATAGTTTCATGCCTAGATAATTTTAAGATTAAGTTTTTAGTTAAGTTTAAATTACAAGCATTAGTTAATAACTCCTTTTTGCCTAGTTAAGTTTAAATTCGTGTTAATTTACTTTCCATGTTTTAGTTAAAAAAATTTAAGTTTACAGCTTTCTTGTGACATAATTAAAAGCCCTTAAAGATCTTCCTTGAGAGATGACACTGGGTCAACTTATCACTGCTAGGATGTCCTTGTTCTATTGCAAGTCAAACTAGAGGTGTTCTAGGTTGAGTCAAATTTTGGCGCCGTTGTCGGGGAAGGTTTTAGGCATTTTAATTGTGTTGCTTTTAGTTGCTTTATTTAAATTTCTGTTTTTCTCGTTTTTACTTTTCTTTTCCTCCCACCCGGTGCGTTTAATCCGTGTGTTAAGTGTTGTGTATGCAGGGACGCCGTAGTCTAAAAAGAAAACTAACTTCCCCGCTGGATAACACTCACACACATACCAGAGCAGACGTGTTATACTCTGACTCTGATTCTGAGGCGCATTCTGAAGCCGGCTCTGCCTTTGACCGAGTAGAGCAGGACACAAACAAAGAAGAGATGGCTCAAAACATGGAGTACATGGGTGATTTCACCCGGCCCATCATCGGAGACACCAACACATCGGCTATTGTGCTTCCCACCGCCGTCAGAAATTACAATCTAAAGCCGAATGATTCAAGTCTTCTACCTCTGTTCCATGGGATGCCGAGTGAAGATGCCCTACAATTCATCCATGATTTTTGCACGCAAGTTCAAACCATTCCATTGCTGAATCTCACGGAGGACCAATTAAAGCTCAAGTGTTTCCCCTATGCACTTAAAGATAGAGCAAGGACGTGGATGCTCACTCTGCAGCCCAACTCCATCACCACTTGGGGAAAAGCTTGTGAGAAGTTCATGCTAAAATACTATCCCGGCCACAAGACACAAGAGCTCAGAGCGCAGATCGTAGGGGTGAGCAAAACCGAACCGGATCCAAATAACCGAACCGAACCATTGGTATTTGGTCGGTTTGGTTCGATTTTGAATTGTTTTGGTTTCGGATCGGTTCTAATTTTAGAAAAATCGAATTTTTTTTGGTCGGATTGGTTTTGTATTTAAAAAATTTGGATAAAACCGAACCGACCGAAGTTTTTTAATTTAATAAGTCATAATATTTATATATATACAATTTGATCATAATTGAAATTGGTCGATGGATAGGCAAATTTTATATTTATGGTTAATATTTGACTTGAGGTTGGTTTAATTTATTTTGTTACAAAATTCTAATTGACAGGAAATATGTTTTTAAAATAAAAAATTTAAATATTATATCAAAGTTTGGTTAAACCGAAAACCGAACCGAAATCGAAGTTTAAGTATGGTTTGGATCGGATCGGTCAGAAAGATAATTTTGGTTCGGATCGGTTGACATTTTTTAAAAGTTTGGATGATTTGGTTTAGGAGATCGGATCGGTTTTCAACCGAACCGACCGATTGCTCACCCCTAGCAGATCGTAGATTTCATCCAAGGACCTGACGAGCCTTTACATGAAGCTTGGGAAAGATTTCAAGAACTACTCCGTCAATGCCCGCAACATCAACTGACGAACGTGATGTTAATGCAATACTTCTACGATGGGTTAGTGCAAACTGCCCAATTCATGGTGGATAGCACTGCAGAAGGTAACATAGCTCGGAAGACTGCAGCAGAGCTGAAGGAGATTTTCAAAACCTTAGCAGAGAGCTCTCAACAAAAGTCGGTGCGTGGAAAGAGAGTTGAGGCCAGCGCTGTGACGAACCAGTTTGAGATACAGAAACAATTGGCCTCAATCATGCGCGATGTACAGCAGCTCAAGATGAGCCATACGGAAGCTGCACCTGTCCCTGCGCAGAGCATAAATTATAATCAAAGCAATGGTGAATGGAGAGGTCAGCACCAAGGGAATTTTCAGCGCAATCAATTCCAGAGTGCACAGCAAATTCCAACGCAAAAACAATCTCTGGAGGATACGTTGCAGGCGTTTATGGAGGTTAGCAAGCAGAGCATGGAGTCTCAGGCTGCCACTATCAAACGCCTTGAGACCACCGTAGGGCAACTGTCGGGCGCGCTGGACCAGCTACAGCAGCAGCAGAGCCAAATTCATCAAGTGCTAGCTCTGGCGAAGATGCCAAAGCAGACTAGACTGCCAGCTCTGGCTCGACAGCCAGAGCAGAAGAGATAGCCAGCTCTGGCTTGGCAGCCAGAGCAGAGGAGAAGGATGACAGAGCAGAGGAGAGCGCCGGAGTTGATAAGGCCAGAGCAGAAACTTCACAAATCAAGTACGCCATATCAACCACCGAAGCCCAGCCCGCCTCTGCCACCATCAATTGTTAATCCAACCCAACCATTGCCATAGAAAGAAGATCCAGGGAGTTTCATTATTAGTATTGGTTTGGGTCGAGCTGGAGAATTCACGGGCATGTTAGACTTGGGGGCGGCAGTCAATTTGATGCCATATGCTATTTTTCAGAAATTGTGCAGGAAGGAAGAGGAGCTTAAAAGCATGAAAATAAGACTTCAACTAGCTGATGGGGCATATTGTAGCACTCGTGGTATTTTAAAAGATGTTGAAGTCATGGTGAGAGGAATCACGGTGCTAGCCGATTTCGTGGTGCTCGAGGCAGGGCATGGCATTATAGGAAAGAATGGGCAACTTGTTCTACTTGGTCGGCCTTTTATGGCTACTACCCAGACGCGCATTGATGTGGGTTCTGGAACTTTGAGCATGGCCGGGTCTGGTAGATCGGTAACATTCTCCGTTTTTAATAAAAAGCCTATTATTTCTAACTCTTCAATGCATATATGTTCTCTTGTGGAGATTGCTGACCAGGAGGAAGAAGTAGAAATTGTCAGAGCTAACTGTCTTTCGCCATCTATGCCTATTCCGCCAGCGCTGATTACTCCATCTATGCAGATTCCGCCAGCGCTGACTATTCCAGCTCTGCCGCTGGAGGACAGAGCAGAAATTCTTCGAACAGCTCTGAACAGCGCCCCAGCTCAGAACAGCATGCGCCAGAATTCTGCTAAGGAGAAGCTGATGTGCACCAGCCCGGAAGAGGACAAATTTATACAAAATTTTCTTGATAATTTGCAGAATGAGGAGGCCATTGAAGATCAATTTTTGGCCAAGCTTCCACTCGACGTTAATGCCGTTCATGAGGTACCAACTACCGTGAAAGAGGATGCAACCATTGAGAAAGAACGGGCTGATGTGCTGCCGTGCAAAGATAATGTCGTGCTAAGAGTGCAGAGTGCACCACCTTTGGAAGAGAAGAAAGAGGAGAGATCTCGACATAACTCTTGGTTCGAGAGAATGATGAATGTGATGAGCTCTGCTTGCTCACTAAGAGGACCCGCAGCTGAACTGGAGGATGATGTGCTTTCATGAGGACTAAGTCAGCTGACGTTTCATAGCTATTTTGGTTAAGGGATCCTCTACGTCGGGCTGGCGACTTTAACTCTAGTGCTTGGTGGGAGGCAACCCACCGTTGGTTTGTTTTTAGTTTTTGTTTTTCTTGTTTTCCGTTGTTTGTGTCTTTCCTAAGTTTTGGTTGCTTGCGCGGATACTTTGATGTGGTGTTCATGTTTTGACTTCAGCGCTGCAGTTCTAACTATGTCGACAGTGCAGCCGCACCAGCGCATCTCTGCACTTTTCCGCGCTGCACTTCTCCGCGCTGCACCTTTCCACCGCTGCACTTTTCCGCGCTGCACTTCTCCGCGCTGTACTTTTCCGTGCTACACTTTTCCGCGCTGCTCTGCCAGCGTTGCCACTCTTCACTCTGCCACAAACCGCGAATTCCCCTCTTCACCACCTCGCACGATGCTTCAGTTTCTCCATGCCGATAATCAGGGACATTTTCTCAACTCTTCTTATTTCTTTTGTGTCCTGAGGACATGGCATGCTTTAAGTGTGGGGGGTGTTTTATTGTGATTATGCTTTCAATTGGGCGAGATTAGTCTTTGTATGCTTAGTTTTTGGTCTCGAATCTTGCTTATTTTTATGAATTTGTGGAAGAGTAGATGGTTTTCAATGCGAATTTCGGGTTTGTGAATGAATGGTGGTTATTCTTGTTTTACTCTTGATATATGTTTCTTGATTGTGCAAAGGATTTGAGTTTTGTTGCAACATGATTGTAAGTAAGTAAAACGTGATTTGTCTGGTAGATGCTAGAAGGAGTGTTGTCATTGTGATTACCTACGATCGTATCTTATCTGTGAAAATGTTGGACGAATTGCCAACTTCAAAATTGCCAGCTCTGAAACATCTGGCCTGTTCTGAAATGTGATAGCTCTGAGTCTCTGCTCCTCTAGTCTAACTATGAGCATGGGAAACCACGTGAAAAGACTTTGGATTACATCCAAATGGTTTTTATTTCACGAATTATGGCTCAACTGTCGAAAATCTTAAGCACACAAAGTGTGAAAAATGGTGATATTGATTATAAAGGCGATCACATTAGGGAATTCACTTCTAGCGGAGAATTGGGTCTGATCGAATTACTTGCATTACTCTTTTGTTGCTTCTTAAACTTTGAGTTACTTGCATGATTGAGAGATGTGTGTTGATTGTAAAATTTTGAATTGACTTTGTGAATGTTTGGATTGGAAATTAGCATTGTTGAAATCAATCTCTTCCTAGGATTCATACGGATTTTTCTTGAGGACAAGCAAAAGGCTAAGTGTGGGGGGGTTGATATATGCTTAATTGTTCTAATTTTAGGGGTTTGCATGTGCATATTTTAAGTTAAATCTTCTGGAAATTGGTGTGTTTTATGGTCTATTTTATGCTTTGCAGGAGATTTAGGTTTTCGAGATGAAGAGTGCAAATTTTGGAGAGTTTGGGCTAAGAATCGTGTTTTTGTGCATACTCTGGCATGTAAGAGAAGCAAAGTCCCGCTTGCCAAAGCAGCGAAATGGGAAGCCAGAGAAATCCGCGGAATGCCAAGAGCAGAGGAAGCGCCAGAGGAATCGAAGCGAGCGAGGAAGCGCCAGAGGAATCGAAGCGAGCGCGTAAGCGCCAGAGAAATCACTTCGCTGCTGGAATCATAAGTGCAGTGGAATCAAATGCCAGAGAAATCACCATTTCTCTGGAGTCAGAGAAATCACCATTTCTCTGGAGTCAGCGAAATCAAGAAGCCAGTGTAGCCAAGTAATCACCAGAGGAGTCAAGAGTCAGAGCAGTGGGGATAGAAGTCCATTAAAGCGGAATCAAGAAGCCAGAGAAATCACCGTTCCTCTGGCAATAGCCAGAGAAATCACCATTCCTCTGGCGAAAGCCAGAGCGGAAGCCATTCCGCTGGCGAGAGCCAGAGCGGAAGCCATTCCGCTGGCGTGAGACGCGATTTCCGCTAGGGTGGAGATTACTTCCAGAGCGCGCATCACAGCTGGAGAGTTGCCTTATCTTGCACGATTCTATTGCCTTTAGAATTCTACTTTGCATGGCAACTTCCATGGTGATCCCTAGGGATTTGAAGTCTATAAATAGAGTCATACTTTTCATTGTAAATATATCAATTCCTTGCCCTAATCTTTAGTTCCGCCAAGTTAGCTAAAGCTTAGGTTTATTGCTTTCATAGTTCTAGTTTCGATTTCTGTTCTAGTTAGTTTAGTTTATAGTTCTTTTAATTCATGTTTTAGATTAGTTCCCGTTTAGAGTTGTAATTACGTGACAGATTACTTCTCGAGACGATTTACGGTATTTCTTTAATCAAGTTTATTTATTTGCTTCTACTTATGCTTTCTTTAAATTCTGCAAATTTACTTATGCGATTTTATGATGCTTTCTTTAAATTATGCAATTTAGTTTCTGCCTAGTTAGATTAGAATAGAAGATTTTAATTAAAGTTATTTAAATTCAATTTGCCTAGTTAATTCCTTTACTTTAAGTTCATTTAATTCTTGCCTAGGGTTTAATAGTTTCATGCCTAGATAATTTTAAGATTAAGTTTTTAGTTAAGTTTAAATTACAAGCATTAGTTAATAACTCCTTTTTGCCTAGTTAAGTTTAAATTCATGTTAATTTACTTTCCATGTTTTAGTTAAAAAATCTTAAGTTTACAGCTTTCTTGTGACATAATTAAAAGCCCTTAAAGATCTTCCTTGAGAGATGACACTGGGTCAACTTATCACTGCTAGGATGTTCTTGTTCTATTGCAAGTCAAACTAGAGGTGTTCTAGGTTGAGTCAATCACTTAATTAATCAATTACTCTCGCTAGAGCAGCAACGATCGTAGATTAGTAAATTATCTATCTCCGTTAGGTCTCAAGAAAATCTACTAACTCCCAATAGCTCCTAAGAATAGCTCTCTATGATCCACCTATCTCCGCTAGGTCTCAAGGTTAAAATCATATCATACATTCCTGAATCCGTTAAACAGTTATCTCCGCTAGGTCTCAAACCTAATAGCTAAACATGCAAACTATTGGCCAAATAATTCACAAGAAATTAAGCGCCAGGAATTATGAATCATAAACTGAAAGGCACAAAGGTATTAACAAATAAATCACATAAATTCAATCAACTATTTACAAACCCTAGAATCAGCTAAAGGAAATAGCTAGACATAGCAAAATAAAACATAAACATAAACATAAATAAAAAGAAAGCAATTGTAAAAAAACTAAATTGTATAAAAACCGAATAAAAACTGAAGTAGCGGCTTGAATCTTCAATCTTGATCCAAGCCTTGAAAACTAGAAAGCAATGAAATTCTAACGCTAAAAAAAACTGAAATATGAATGCTAAGGTTCGGGGTATGTTCTCAATAGGTCAAAAGAGGACCTATTTATAAGCTTCAGATTTCCTTCGGATCACCATGGAAGTTGCCATGCAAAGTAGAATTCTAAAGGTAATAGAATCGTGTAAAATAAGGCAACTTTCCAGCTGGATGCGTACTCCGGAAAATACTCCTACTCTCGCTGAATTCACAACTCTCGCCAGAGAAATGGATGTCACCAAGGTAACGGGTCACGCCAGAGGAATGACGATTTCTCTGCTATCGCCAGAGGAATGGTATCGCCAGCGGAATGGGTTGCCAGCGGAATGGTGATCTCTCTGCTGTAGCCAGAGGATTCATGATTTCTCTGGCTTCTCGATTCCACTGTAATGGCTTCTCGCTTGGCTGCTCCGACTATTGACTCCTCTGGTGATGATTTCTCTGGTCAAGCATTCGGCTCCTCTGGCATTCGCGGATTTCGCTACACTGGACTTTGATTTCGCTGACTTCAGAGAAATGGTGATTTCACTGACTCCTCTGCTCTGATATGTTGATTTCTCTGGCGAGTGGTTTTTCTGCTCTGGCTTTCGACTTCGCTGATCTGGGCTTTGATTTCTCTGGTTTTCCAGAGGAATGATGATTTCTCTGCTCTGGAGACCAAAACACCTAGAAAACGCCAAAATCATCCAAAAATGCATTCTTCCATCTCGAAAGCCTAAATCTCCTGCAAAGCATAAAATACACCATAAACGCACCAAATTCCAGAAGATTATCTTAAAACACGCACATACAAACCCTTAAAAATAGAGTAAATTAAGCATAAATCAGGCGATTTGGATGCAAAGAAACAACTGCATTTTTGACAATAGGAGCTTTTGTTATAAAAGAGTTTTGCAGGTTGTGAAAGTCTCCTTTCTTGAGATGGATATGAATTTCAAGCGTCTTGGCAGCATGAACAATGTCTGGTCGGATTACATGGTGCTACGTAAGATTGGTGTTAAAGGCAGACCGGCTCCGCCTCCGGAGATGATCTCTGTCAGCTGGTGGCCCCCAGTGGCACCTTGGATTAAAGTAAATATAGACGGCTCGGCCCGGGGTGCGCCTGGGACTATTAGCTCTGGTGGTGTTTTCCGCGATCATTGGGGTTGGGTGAGAGGCTGTTTTCACTTCAAGCATGGCGTGGGTTTTGCGTTTGAAGCAGAATTGATGGCGGTCATATCCGCCATTCGCATTGCACATGTAAGAAATTGGAATCATCTCTGGGTGGAGTCCGATTCTTCTTATGTTGTGGCTCTGCTTAAAACGCGATCAACTAATGTACCCTGGCGGTTTTTTGCTTTATGGCAGCAAATCTTGGGTTTGCTGGATTCGATGTGCTTCAAGGTAACTCATATTTTCTGCGAGGGCAATCAAGTAGCTGATATTATGGCTAATCAGGATCGGGAGGTGGGGTGGTGGCCTCACGAAATTAATGAGATTCATAATGCTGCTAGGTTGGACATGTCAACAACCCACTCGCACGTTAGAATGGGTCGATGACAGATATGGAGGTTGGAGAGATGGGAAGGAGTACCCATCTTTGGGTGTTTTAGGCTCTGCGGATGAAGTTCATTGCGGTTTTTCTTTGAGAATTTCTATCGAACAGTTGGCGGATGCAGCGTGTAAGGGCAAGGTGGTTCTAGGCGTCTTCAGTTTGGGTAGCAATTTTAAAACTTTGCTTGGGAACAACGAGGAGTGGAGTGTTGGTGGTAGTGACTACAGATTTGTTGGGTGGTGGCAGCCGGAGCTTTGGCGTCAGGGGGTTTTCCGTGAGGGGGTGTTGCAGCGGGAGTTTGGTCGAACACCTGGAGGGCGGAGATATGAGGCTAGCTTGCTCTGGGCGTGGCGTGGTCGTTTCTGGTTGGGCAGGTCGCACAACCGGAAATTTCACGGTGTCGTAGCTTCCGGCGACGGCTTCACTCCGGCCGGAAATACTCGCTCTTCGGTTCTAGCTTGGATGGTAATCTCGGTGACGGAGTATAACCGGCCGTTGTTTTACCATTTTGGCTCTGAACCTGGTCTTGTGCCTTATTTGGTCGGTGCTTGGTGTGGTCGTTATTTGTTGAGCAGATCGCGCATCTGGTCTTTCCACGACGTTTTAGTTTCCGGCGACGGCATCAATCCGGCCGAAACTATCAGTTCTTTTTCTTCGATTTTTGTTTGGGTGGTAATCTCGGTGACGGAGTATAGCCGGCCGTTGTTTTACCATTTTCTCGGTTTTGTGGTAAGCTCACGGCGACGGCATCTAACCGGCTGTGCTGCTTTCTTTTGTTTGTCTGTTTTGTTCGAGCTAACGGCGACGGAGTCTAGCCGGCCGTATAGCTTTCTGGGTTACTTGGCGACGGCGTATAACCGGCCTTTGGCCCCTGTTTTGTCTTTTTGCGGAGTGAGAGCCGGGTTGGTTTGGGGACGATGGTTAGGCCGGAGTTTCGGAAACTTACCCCTCCGCTCTCTCTCCCTTTCTTTTTGCTTATTAGACAGGTACTCTTTTTCCTTTCTACGGTTTTTCGCTCTGGGTTTTCCGTAAAAAGGTTTTAACGAGGCTCGGCCCTTAGTTTGCTTTTCCTGTGCTTTCAGGGGTTTTAGGTTTTTTCTTTTTCTTTTCTAATAAAATCGCAATTTAATAATATTTTATCCAAATTATAATTTCATAAAAATGCGAAAAATATACTTTATCATTAAAATGAGAAAAAAGAAAAGGAATTACAAATTTAACATATTTCAAATTGTTGGCAGTTTTTTGGGATTAACATTTTTCCCCTAAAAAAGAGTTGGTAGTTTTTTGTTTTTTTGAATTAACATTTTTCGACAGTTTCATGGCATGGGTTGTGTAACTTTTTTTTTTCCAATTCCAATTATGTCCTTCAAATTGAATGAAATTACATTTACTTTGCTCTTTATATATATAAAGATATATTATTTTATAATCAAATTAAATTGAAGAAATAATTTACTTAATCAAACCAATTTATATTTTCAAATTAAATTAATTAGACCATGTATTTAATTAAATAAATTTGGTCAAATTAAATTGACAAAACAATTCAAATTGTATTAGTCTCAATCATTCCGCCAGTTAAATGTAGATTTTTAATTTGGAGAGCAAGAGCTTATTCTTGTATAAGTTTTATTTTGGTGAAATCTTATAAAAATACTCAATGTGAAATGAGGTGATTTATATGAACTCTTCACTCGATTGAGATTATTATAAATTTGATACATGATTAAAGATTTCTAATATATTTTAACATCATATCCTTTATTGTTCTTTATCTAAATTCTTCATTTATGCATTACTAATTTCATAATTTATCTATCTATCTATCTATCTATCTATCTATCTATCATAATAATAATAATAATAATAATAATAATAATAATAATAATAATAATAATAATAATAATAATAATTATTATTATTATTATTATTATTATTATTATTATTATTATTATTATTATTATAGTAATGGACGAACAGAAACAAATAAAGTTTGCAGAAATGAAAAATATATTTTTCTTCCCTGTGTAAATAAAATGTATTGTCACGACCGGTCCTAATTAAGGATAATTAAGCCGGGAAATTGTGGCTAATGGAGGGAGATTAGAAGCGGGGTAGAAAGGGGAATAGTCAAACAAGAAAGGATCGTATAGACTCAAATAACTAACAAGTTCGGATAACTCCGACTTATCCAAAATAACATAAAACTTCTGAGTACGCAGCGGAATAAGGTTCTGATTACATGTATGAAGACATGTAACCCTAGAGTTCATTAATACATAATAAGACAAAAGAGTCCCGCTCGTCACTTCATCACCATCGGCAGCTGCTCAACCTGCACATTTAGAAATATATGCAGGGCTGAGTACAAAATTACTCAGTGGGCACATATGCCTACTATGAAATATAACATGCTTCGTAAAGTTGTAAATTGTCATGCCATCATAAACAGTACAGCAAGGGAGTTTTTCTCTAAAAAGGCCCAAGCTTACTAAATTCATTTGTGATTCTTAAAGTTCGTCTGCAGACTAAGTTCTCTTGTAATCTATCATATCTGGAACTGTGTGCCGGAGAGGTGGCCACCTCTCACGGACACTTGACCGGCCAACCCGCTAGATGACTCACGGTCACTGGTGTACACTAGCCCTGGCAGGATAGCTATCAACTGCTCAAGACCCGAATTCGATTACATGATTAAAGTCACATCAGATAGATATCATACTGAAATTTAAACATTTTATGGCAAGACAATATTTGAAATAACTTCAATTAATTTAGTCATGAAATAACTTGCTTGAACGTAACATTTAAACTCATTTGATATATATGAAAGTAATGCCCACCTGATAGCAAAGCTTTGCTACAGATTAGTGACTCCTTGACGAGCTCTTATTCTTGCGCTCGACCTTTAATCCGAGAAAATAACGTAAGACTTTAAATCGAGGGAAAATTCTCAATTAAATGAGAATGCGTAATTAAACTATGCATGAATCTCGTATGCATGAACTATTATTCTGAGATAATAATCAGGGAATTTCTATTGTTAATCCAGGCTATCGGATTTAAACAAAAGCTAAGTCTCGTCTCATGAAGCCGGATAATTAACAAAAATTAATCCGTTCTCTTCGGGGTGTTCTAATCCGTCAATTAAATAAACCCCGCTCCTCGTAGTCAATAGAAAATAAATACTTCAACTTATTCGCTTTATAATCTCATAATTAATCGGGCTTAATAAATAAGAACAAGTAATGTTATAAAATTAAAAAAAAATAAAATAAAATAAAAAGGCTCAACATAAGGCACATAAGAATCACAATCAAACATCATCAAAACATGCTCTGCTTTTACACTGACTCAACTTCAAAATTTAATCTGTTCTGACTCCGACATCTCCTGGACTCGAGACTCATACCGAAAGAAAGATCTTCGAGTCTAGTTTCATATAAAAAAAATAGAGTCGAAAACTCCAAGTGGTTTGAGAGATATGACGTTTTTACCACGATCTACCATGTTCGGCAGTTTTGAACAATCGAAAACTTGTATTTTTGAAAAATAGTAAACGTTGTCAAACTGGGCTCAACTTTGGTGGATATCTAAATAACACAATAAGATTAATACCATAAAAATTTGGAAAGCTAGATCACCCAGGAAGCTACTGAAATAAATGACTCTTTTCTCTGTTCTCTGAAATTCTCAGTAGTAATGTGCAGTTTAGGTTTTACATTTTAAAGAAGTACCATACGAAGTTGGAATGGCTTGAAATTTTACCAGGGTACTCAAGACTCATGTAGGGACTTGCTATAAAATTTTCAAAGCTGTTAGACATCGACAAACCGTCGATCACAGTAGGTCAGTAGGCCTACGAAATTCATATTTATAAGTCCTTAAAAATAATTTATATAAATCAAGAATAATAGTTTAATCCCAAAAATATTCATTAAAAGTCCATCCTAATTTAAATAAAGAACGGACCTCATTTAAAATAAATAGTCCCAAACTTGTTACGCACATATACTAAATCTTTCACGAAACATCCTTTAAAATAAACTTTGATACATAGAAAATAATTCAACAACTTGAGCTCTTAAGGGGTTGTTTTACAACAGACACCAAATCTACCTCGGATCTCCAAATGAGGCTCCAAAAGACATTCTGGAAACTAGACATTTCAAGGATCATTCTCCAATTTGAATCGAATGAAAAACAATTCAAACGAGCAAGATATGCCCTCTCAAAGATGGGTATTTAACAAGCAAAAATCTGTAAATTTCATATTTCCAGATTACAACCAAGTCAGTGGGCTTTCTTTAAAAATTCATATCTCCCTTTACAAAACTCCACTGGGAACCCCAAAGGTCAATCTGGAAACTAGGGAGAGATCATAACACTCTCCAGTTGGATTTACTCTAAGAACCTTCATGGTTTAGAAGATATGACTATCTAAAGTTCAGTGCACAAAAAGAGTTCAAGTTTGGCAGATTCAGAACATAAATCGGAAAAACCACTTTAAGCTTCACCAAAAATTCTAAAACTGAACAAGTAAGTTCCCAACATGTCAGTGAATATTCAGTAGAAAGATAGGCTTGAGAATCAAATATTTAAGTCGGCCTTTTCCACCTCAAAGTCGTAGGTTTGTAAAATCTACTGGATGGTACATGGAATAAGAACTAGATTTCAAGAATTTATACCGGTTGTTTCCCTTACTCAAAAATAGTGAGGCCGATGTCAAAAGAAAGATACGGGAGTCTAGAGTGACATATTCAAGTTTCAAAGGTTTTCACCGAGTGAAACTTTACTTATGATCTCCTAAAGATTGTTTACCAAATATGTATTCCAGATGGGCAGTGATGTTTACAAATTCATAAATAAATCATGCGAGCTCTAAATATTCTGAAATTTTACCAAAATATAGAAAATGTATGAAATATGATACACAATTAATTTGGGAATTTGTGGGAACCGTTTGGATGGCTGGAATCGCCTTGCAAAACACTGCCGGAGCAGTGTGCTTATGGCAGATTCGCTGCCTTACCTCATGCACGGTTTTTCACCCAATAAACTCTAGCTTCGAGTGTTGGGGTACTACTGGACTGGAGCAGCTTGAAATCTTGGCAAAGTAGTTAAGCCAAGTCTTCCTTCTCTTTGTGATTGCTGGTGCGAAATGGAAGGAATGGATGAAGTGTTGGAGTTGATGGGGAGCAAAGGTAGTGGAGATGGTGGGGAGCATAGGGTAGTGGAGTTGATGGAGTGGGGAACAAAATTAATGGAAAGAAAAAGAGAAGAAAAAGAAAGGAAAAAAAATGTAGAGGAGAATTATTGATGTATTTTCTCTGTCTCGGTGATTCTGTAACTGTAAGATGGATCATGTGCTCGTATATGCTTGATACTGTTTATTTAAATAAATCTCGTATTTCGACATGTGATTTCTCACTAAAACCGATAAATTATAAAATGAATCTAAATTAAATCCGTAGATTTAATTCGTTCGTTGTTCTGATATCTAAATTAAATCCGCAGATTTAATTAACTTCCTGAGTCGGAAATAATTCACGATCTGAGTAAAAATAAAATCAAATTTCATCTCGCTTAAATAAATAACGTGACTTTGCTAAGTCAGTTATAACTCTGAAATAATATCATTAACTGCTTTAACAATATAAATTCAGGATCATAAGCTGAATTCATATTAGGATAAAAACCGTTTTCATTCACTGATGAACAAAAATAAACACTCATTACTGGATTTAAAATATATAAAAGAGCGGGTCACTACATACTACCCCTCTTAACAAAAATTTCGTCCCGAAATTTGCATATTTCTTCTAAAACAGTTCGGGGTATTTCTCCTTCATTTTGTCTTCAAGCTCCCACGTGGCTTCCTCTTGTCCGTGGTGTCTCCATAAGACTTTCACTGATGTGATTGCCTTATTCCTGAGTTGTTGTACTTTTCGATCTAGAATGACCTCTGGTCTCTCTTCATAGCTCAAGTCTGGGCAAATGATGATCTCTTCTTGGTGGATTATGTGCTTTGGATCGGAAACGTATTTTCTGAGTTGTGATACGTGGAAAACATTGTGAACGTTTCCAAAGCTTGGCGGTAACGCCAACCTATAGGCTACTGGGCCTATTCTCTCCAAAATCTCATAAGGTCCTACGAATCGGGGCCTAAGTTTTCCCTTGACACCAACCTAGTTATCCCCTTGGTAGGAGATACCTTTAGGAAGACCTTGTCTCCTATTTCAAAACATAACTCAGTTCGACGTGCATCAGCGTAAGATTTCTGTCTATCTTGTGCCTCTTTTATTCGCCCTCTGATCTGGCGGACTATCTCAACCATCTCATTGACCATGTCTGGTCCTAAAACTTTTCTCTCACCCACTTCATCCCAATAAAGCGGTGATCTACATTTTCTTCCATATAATGCCTCATATGGTGCCATATCGATAGTTGCCTGGTAACTGTTATTATAGGCAAATTCAATCAACGGCAGCACTGCTTCCCAACTTCCACCTCTGTCTAACACCACTGTTCTCAACATATCTTCAAGGGTCTGAATTGTCCTTTCAGACTGCCCATCTGTCTGCGGATGGAAGGCGGTGCTGAAATTTAGCCTCGTGCCTAACTCCTTCTGTAAGCTCATCCAAAATCTAGATGTGAACTTCGAGTCTCGATCTGATGTGATTGACACGGGTACACCGTGTAAGCGTACAATCTCTCGAACATACAACTGAGCTAGCTTGTCTGACCCGTGTGTGATCGGTATTGGTATAAAATGAGCACATTTTGTGAGTCGATCCACTATTACCCAAATAGCAGTGTTTCCTCTCTTTGTTTTGGGCAAACTGGTCACAAAATCCATTGCGATGTGCTCCCACTTCCATTCTGGAATTTCCAACGATTGTAGTTTTCCATATGGCCTTTGGTGTAAGGCCTTCACCTGTTGGCATGCCAGGCATTTCTCCACAAATGACGCTATGTCTCTCTTCATGCCTTCCCACTAAAAGTGTTTCTTTAGGTCCTGATACATCTTAGTACTCCCTGGGTGGGCAGTATAAGGGTATCGTGAGCCTCACTCATGATTTTATCCTTAAGCTCATCATCGTGGGGGATGCATATCCTTCTCTCAAAGAGGATAGCATTATCTGATGCTTCTTGATAATTCTTGACGCCTCCTTTCCTTACTGTTTCCCGTAGTTTTTCCATCTTCTCGTCTTTTCTTTGTGCTTCTACGATCGTCTTCCTCAAGTTAGGTACCGTTGCCACAACGCTTGCTATCGTCCCTGGTGGTTTAACCACTTCTATGCTCATTTTGCTAAATTTCCTTATGAGCACCGTCTCTCGAGTGATGAGAGCTCCCAATTTAGATTGAGTCTTACGACTCAATGCATCAGCCACTACGTTGGCCTTGCCTGGGTGGTAGTTAATACCACAGTCATAATCTTTCACTAGTTCGAGCCATCTCCTTTGTCTCATATTAAGGTCCTTTTGCTCGAAAAAATATTTCAGACTTTTGTGGTCTGTGAATATTTCACACCTAACTCCATATAGGTGGTGTCTCCAAATCTTCAGCGCATGCACCACTGCAGCTAACTCCAGATCATGAGTCGGGTAATTCAGTTCATGTGGCCTAAGCTATCGTGACGCATATGCTATCACTCTTCCTTCTTGCATCAGCACGCAACCAAGTCCATTTTTGGACTCGTCTGTGTAGATCACGTATTCCTTATCAGCTGTTGGGACGGCTAACACTGGTGCCGTAGTCAACTTTTCCTTGAGTTCTTGGAAGCTCTTCTCGCACTCCTCTGTCCAAGAAAATTTTATTCCCTTCCTGAGTAGTTGCGTCATTGGCCTTGCAATTTTGGAAAATTCTTCCATAAACCTCCGATAGTAACCTGCCAATCCTAAGAAACTTCTTATCTCAATAGGGTTAGTAGGCGATCTCCATTCACGCACCGCTTGCACTTTTTCAGGGTCCACTTTAATCCCTTCTGATGATACAATATGTCCTAAAAACGTGACTTCGCTGAGCCAAAACTCACACTTGCTGAATTTGGCATAAAGGCGCTCCGTCCTCAACGTTTCTAGGACAATTCTCAGATGTTCCTCATGGTCTTTCTCGTTCTTCGAGTAGATCAGGATGTCATCTATAAACACCAAGACAAATTTGTCTAAGTACGGATGAAACACTCGATTCATGAGGTCCATGAACACAGCTGGCGCATTGGTTAGTCCGAATGGCACAACTACAAATTCGTAGTGGCCATACCTAGTTCGAAATGCCGTCTTAGGTACGTCTTCTGGTCGAATCTTCAGCTGGTGATAACCAGATCGCAAATCAATCTTCGAGAACACGCTTGCTCCCTTGAGCTGGTCGAAGAGGTCATCTATCCTTGGTAAAGGATATTTGTTCTTCAGTGTCACTTTGTTCAGTTCCCTATAGTCTATACACATTCGCAATGTGCCATCCTTTTTCTTCACAAAAAGTACGGGTGCACCCCAAGGTGATACACTTGGCCTAATGAATCCAAGTTCTAAAAGTTCTTGCAGTTGTATCTTGAGTTCTTCCAACTCTTTAGGAGCCATTCGGTATGGTGCCTTCGAAATGGGAGCTGCCCCGGGCTCCAAATCAATGGTAAACTCAATTGGTCTGTCCGGTGGTGGCCCTGGCAGAATCTCTGGAAATACATCTGAAAAGTCCCGTACAATTGCTACATCTTCTATACTCTTTTCAGTACCCAGTTCTCCGTGCAAGTATACGAGGTAAGCTGAGTATCCCTTCTTCATCATTTTCGTTGCTTGCAGGGCGGAGATGATCATCTTTCTTCTTCCCATACTAATTCCGTGGAAATGTGACGGCTCCCTTCCTGGGGGTCGAAACGATATCCGTCTTTCGTTACAAAGGACGGTGGCATAGTTCTCGGCTAGCCAGTCCATTCCTAGGATTATGTCCACATCTCCCATCGGTATAACATAGGAGTTGTTCACTACAATCTTGTGTGACCCTATGTTCAGTTCTAGGTTCAAGCACACATGATCTACTGTCGTCATCCCTCCTATAGGTGATGATATACTCAACTCCTGGTCAGCTCTTTCCATTTTAAGTTTTAATGTATCAACACATGTACTTGAAATGAAAGTATGCGATGCGCCCGTATCAAATAGAAGTACAACAGGAGTATTGAGTAGCATGCCCATACCTGCCAGGTTTCCCTGGTTGTTCTCGGGCTGCTTCTGCCTCATAGCATAGGCTCTAGCATGACGAGGTTTTTCATGTTGTTTCTGTTGTCGCTGCTGTTGTTGGCGGGCCTGTTGCTGATACGGTTGTTGAGGTTGTGGTTGGTACAGTAGCTGTTGGTGCTGTTGTGGCTGCTGATACTGTGGTTGTTGTCTTGGGTATGGTTGGGGCAAAGCTTGGATTGCTCGCAGATGCGGAGCCTGGATAGGTGGGTTCGGCCTTGAACTCGTTCCGTTTTGCTTATTCGGGCACCGGTTTGCATAGTGCCCCTTCTGGTTACAGATATAGCAACTATCATTGCCGGCCTTACAGATTCCCACATGATTTTTTGTTACATTTGGGGCAATGTGGGGCCCTCTGTTGGTTATTTTCCATCTGTTTCGGTGCACTCTGGCCTCCATAGCCCTGTGACTGGAAGACCCGTCCCTGCCATGGCCTATTCTCGCCTTGGTTCGGGTTACTGTTGTCCCATCTCCTTTTTCCTTTGAAATTCGGATTATAACTTTGATCATGTGGAGGTGCTGGCGCAGGTACAGTTGCAGGTCTTTCTCCAGGCATGGCTGCCTCAATGTCTAACGCTCGGCTGAGCGACTCAGTGTAAGACAATCCTCCGTGGCTTGCCAAAGCCATCCTAATCTCGTGCCTCAGACCGGCACAAAACTTTTCAGCCATCTTCTCATCTGTGTCAACTTGTTCCGGCGCATATCTAGACATATCGCAGAACATCCTATCGTATTGAGTTACCGACATCTTCCCTTGTTTCAGATTGTAAAATTCAGCCTCCTTTTTCTTGCGGTAGCTCTTGGGTATATACTTGTCATATATACCGGCTTTGAATTGTTCCCAAGTCAGGTTTTCTAACTGCTCTGCTGTCATCGTTTTCATCCGTGCTTCCCACCAGAAATCAGCTGACCCAGTCAGCTGAAAGGACATACAAGTCAAGCGCTCTTGGTTGGTGCAACGCAGGAAGTTGAAAATGCGCTCAATAGCGCGAACCCAAGTTTCAGCTTCTGCCGGGTTTCCTGTCCCGTTGAAGGTAGGTGGGTTCTGTCGCAAGAATAATTCTTCAATCCGTCGTTCTGGCTGAACAGGTGATTGAACTATTTCTGGTTCTGGCCCTGTTTCTGGGCCTCTTCCTTCATTTCGGGGAATCCCGCCCCCTCCTCTTGGTCGTCCTCGTTTTGACGGCATTCTATTAGGTCCAAACACAAGTTGTTAATGCAACATCACAAGGCATACTATTGTTCTATCCAACTTCTCTCGGACGCCTTTGCTTTGTTGGCATTCCGATGAGTCGACATATAGTCACCAATGTAATACACAGATGCATATCATCGATTCTGTAAATTATTTTCTTGATTCTCAAATCTCGCTCATACTCTTCCTCATGAAAGTATATAAATAACATAGCGGAAGTAACTTGCCGCAAAAGACTGATAGGGTCGCTACATAGACATGGGAAATTAGTATCAATGAGGACTATTTCATCAACAATTGAATATAGATCTGGTGATCTATCCAAGCATTATACGATGAACTAGCTATCTAGCAAGGTCATCATGAAAGAGCTCAGTTCCGAAATGCTCTATGAACCAGCATTTTCGTACTAATACTAGTCAAAATAACTAAGCCAACATAGGGGCATACAAAAGCATCGAAATGATCATCGTTTTTGAAATACACAAATAAGGTCCTACTAAATGCACAAGAGATTGTCTGTATGCATTACGTGCTTGACCCTTGGGTTGAAGCATATGTGTTTGACTGATTTAATCAGATAAGTATCTGTTTGTCCTTGGGTCACAGAAAATCTACCAACAACTAGTAGATCGCAATGATTCAAATAACAAATGGCAATTAGGCAAAGTGTTTCAATAATTTGCCAAACAATTGAAAATGAGTAACCATAGGGTAGAAATGAATTGACTGAAAGGTCGAAACGAAATGACCTAATAGTCTGAACCCGTTTGGCTTTTCAGATGAAGGTTTAAAATATATAGGTTTAAAGACCCATATATGACGACTACTGAGATTTTGGCCATGTGGACTGGCCAGGTCCGACACAACTACTTCTCAGTCATTCAGAAATACTTTTCCGAACTTGGCAATTCTTGTTCCTTGGCTGCAAAAGGTATATTTGGTCTAAAATCACCACTTTCTTCTTAATATCTTGAACATGTCCTTGAGAATATTCTAGAGCTTCTCAAACTTGGAGTCTGCCTCCTAGTTTAATGCAATCCTTAAACATTTTCTATAGGCGAAATAAGGTAGGCTCGACCTTACTCAATAATGTTCCTCTATATGATCTTAATGTAGTACTTCTAGTACTTAGTGTTCCTTCACATAGCGCTTGAAATGCAACCATATAATTTGAAGCACTCTTCCGTGTTATTGCAAAAGACCTTCTGAATCATCACGCATTCAATAAGGAAATAGCTTTTGCTCATCTGAGCACCTTTATAGGGTATGTGTCCCCATGTGTAATTCTAAGTCATGGAATGACCTTAGTCAATGCTTGCATTCTGGCTACTAAAGTGAATGTTTGGTCTAAAATGTTCTAACTGGGGAATGTCTCTGATCGACTAAGGTATGCATACTTAACCTGCTTAGTCTCTCATCATAATCTCAATCTCTTAACTTTAACATCGAACCATTGTCGATATTTCTAGCTCTTGTTAAACTCCAAACCATCTTCAGGAACTCCTCCCGTCTTACGCACTTGTATAGATTTTTCTAGTCAATCATAATGGTTGGTAACTTCTAGTTACCCATGGCACCTATCCTCCTTTCGATTTGTAGCAGGTGATCGTAATCAATAGGGATTCTAAATCATGCTCACGTGTAATATAATAGGTAATTGTAATCATAAAGGTTCTAAATATCTGAAACTGTAAGCTGGCAGTTCTAATCGCGATGCTATAACATCATACACAAAGTGTTATAACTGCATATGAGTCCGACTCTGAAGTTCAAACATAAATCATGAAGGTTCTCTTCATGCCATAACTGGTGATAATCGAGAGTTAGTAATGAGTCTTAGCTCATTATGCGATAGCTAGCTGATTACATAAGTCACACTCGTCGCTACGAGCAATGACTCACGTGATCTATCATCAAATAAGGCAATAGTCGATTCGGTGTTCTGTCACTCGTGAACAACCTGAATGAAGAACTATGCCTGCTTCAGTGATTCGTGCGTGGCACTCCGCTTGCACTGCTTTCATGGGATTCTCTTTTTCTTTCTTAGCTCTTCACCATGGCTATAGTGAAATATAACTGAGTTTCTAGCTTCTATCGTTCTTCTCGTAACAGTGATCATGCATTCTTAACGCATCTAAGTTCATTGAGATATCTAATCAATCAATAAAGCATAAAACTTGAATGTAAGCATCAGTACATTCATATAAAACGTGAACTTCTCAATGTTTTAAAATCATTACCACCTTCTTTCTTGCTGAGCATGACGATGTGATGAAGTGATGAGCTTTGGCTGACTGACTCATATATACTAGTGATCATACTAGAAAAATGGGCTAACTCTAGGGTTCAGAGCAAATGATTTGCTCTGATACCACTCTGTCACGACCGGTCCTAATTAAGGATAATTAAGCCGGGAAATTGTGGCTAATGGAGGGAGATTAGAAGCGGGGTAGAAAGGGGAATAGTCAAACAAGAAAGGATCGTATTTCATCATTGTTAACAACATAGATATCTATAATATAACAGAGTTTTTGTCGTATAGACTCAAATAACTAACAAGTTCGGATAACTCCGACTTATCCAAAATAACATAAAACTTCTGAGTACGCAGCGGAATAAGGTTCTGATTACATGTATGAAGACATGTAACCCTAGAGTTCATTAATACATAATAAGACAAAAGAGTCCCGCTCGTCACTTCATCACCATCGGCAGCTGCTCAACCTGCACATTTAGAAATATATGCAGGGCTGAGTACAAAAGTACTCAGTGGGCACATATGCCTACTATGAAATATAACATGCTTCGTAAAGTTGTAAATTGTCATGCCATCATAAACAGTACAGCAAGGGAGTTTTTCTCTAAAAAGGCCCAAGCTTACTAAATTCATTTGTGATTCTTAAAGTTCGTCTGCAGACTAAGTTCTCTTGTAATCTATCATATCTGGAACTGTGTGCCGGAGAGGTGGCCACCTCTCACGGACACTTGACCGGCCAACCCGCTAGATGACTCACGGTCACTGGTGTACACTAGCCCTGGCAGGATAGCTATCAACTGCTCAAGACCCGAATTCGATTACATGATTAAAGTCACATCAGATAGATATCATACTGAAATTTAAACATTTTATGGCAAGACAATATTTGAAATAACTTCAATTAATTTAGTCATGAAATAACTTGCTTGAACGTAACATTTAAACTCATTTGATATATATGAAAGTAATGCCCACCTGATAGCAAAGCTTTGCTACAGATTAGTGACTCCTTGACGAGCTCTTATTCTTGCGCTCGACCTTTAATCCGAGAAAATAACGTAAGACTTTAAATCGAGGGAAAATTCTCAATTAAATGAGAATGCGTAATTAAACTATGCATGAATCTCGTATGCATGAACTATTATTCTGAGATAATAATCAGGGAATTTCTATTGTTAATCCAGGCTATCGGATTTAAACAAAAGCTAAGTCTCGTCTCATGAAGCCGGATAATTAACAAAAATTAATCCGTTCTCTTCGGGGTGTTCTAATCCGTCAATTAAATAAACCCCGCTCCTCGTAGTCAATAGAAAATAAATACTTCAACTTATTCGCTTTATAATCTCATAATTAATCGGGCTTAATAAATAAGAACAAGTAATGTTATAAAATTAAAAAAAATAAAATAAAATAAAAAGGCTCAACATAAGGCACATAAGAATCACAATCAAACATCATCAAAACATGCTCTGCTTTTACACTGACTCAACTTCAAAATTTAATCTGTTCTGACTCCGACATCTCCTGGACTCGAGACTCATACCGAAAGAAAGATCTTCGAGTCTAGTTTCATATAAAAAAAATAGAGTCGAAAACTCCAAGTGGTTTGAGAGATATGACGTTTTTACCACGATCTACCATGTTCGGCAGTTTTGAACAATCGAAAACTTGTATTTTTGAAAAATAGTAAACGTTGTCAAACTGGGCTCAACTTTGGTGGATATCTAAATAACACAATAAGGTTAATACCATAAAAATTTGGAAAGCTAGATCACCCAGGAAGCTACTGAAATAAATGACTCTTTTCTCTGTTCTCTGAAATTCTCAGTAGTAATGTGCAGTTTAGGTTTTACATTTTAAAGAAGTACCATACGAAGTTGGAATGGCTTGAAATTTTACCAGGGTACTCAAGACTCATGTAGGGACTTGCTATAAAATTTTCAAAGCTGTTAGACATCGACAAACCGTCGATCACAGTAGGTCAGTAGGCCTACGAAATTCATATTTATAAGTCCTTAAAAATAATTTATATAAATCAAGAATAATAGTTTAATCCCAAAAATATTCATTAAAAGTCCATCCTAATTTAAATAAAGAACGGACCTCATTTAAAATAAATAGTCCCAAACTTGTTACGCACATATACTAAATCTTTCACGAAACATCCTTTAAAATAAACTTTGATACATAGAAAATAATTCAACAACTTGAGCTCTTAAGGGGTTGTTTTACAACAGACACCAAATCTACCTCGGATCTCCAAATGAGGCTCCAAAAGACATTCTGGAAACTAGACATTTCAAGGATCATTCTCCAATTTGAATCGAATGAAAAACAATTCAAACGAGCAAGATATGCCCTCTCGAAGATGGGTATTTAACAAGCAAAAATCTGTAAATTTCATATTTCCAGATTACAACCAAGTCAGTGGGCTTTCTTTAAAAATTCATATCTCCCTTTACAAAACTCCACTGGGAACCCCAAAGGTCAATCTGGAAACTAGGGAGAGATCATAACACTCTCCAGTTGGATTTACTCTAAGAACCTTCATGGTTTAGAAGATATGACTATCTAAAGTTCAGTGCACAAAAAGAGTTCAAGTTTGGCAGATTCAGAACATAAATCGGAAAAACCACTTTAAGCTTCACCAAAAATTCTAAAACTGAACAAGTAAGTTCCCAACATGTCAGTGAATATTCAGTAGAAAGATAGGCTTGAGAATCAAATATTTAAGTCGGCCTTTTCCACCTCAAAGTCGTAGGTTTGTAAAATCTACTGGATGGTACATGGAATAAGAACTAGATTTCAAGAATTTATACCGGTTGTTTCCCTTACTCAAAAATAGTGAGGCCGATGTCAAAAGAAAGATACGGGAGTCTAGAGTGACATATTCAAGTTTCAAAGGTTTTCACCGAGTGAAACTTTACTTATGATCTCCTAAAGATTGTTTACCAAAAATGTATTCCAGATGGGCAGTGATGTTTACAAATTCATAAATAAATCATGCGAGCTCTAAATATTCTGAAATTTTACCAAAATATAGAAAATGTATGAAATATGATACACAATTAATTTGGGAATTTTTGGGAACCGTTTGGATGGCTGGAATCGCCTTGCAAAACACTGCCGGAGCAGTGTGCTTATGGCAGATTCGCTGCCTTACCTCATGCACGGTTTTTCACCCAATAAACTCTAGCTTCGAGTGTTGGGGTACTACTGGACTGGAGCAGCTTGAAATCTTGGCAAAGTAGTTAAGCCAAGTCTTCCTTCTCTTTGTGATTGCTGGTGCGAAATGGAAGGAATGGATGAAGTGTTGGAGTTGATGGGGAGCAAAGGTAGTGGAGATGGTGGGGAGCATAGGGTAGTGGAGTTGATGGAGTGGGGAACAAAATTAATGGAAAGAAAAAGAGAAGAAAAAGAAAGGAAAAAAAATGTAGAGGAGAATTATTGATGTATTTTCTCTGTCTCGGTGATTCTGTAACTGTAAGATGGATCGTGTGCTCGTATATGCTTGATACTGTTTATTTAAATAAATCTCGTATTTCGACATGTGATTTCTCACTAAAACCGATAAATTATAAAATGAATCTAAATTAAATCCGTAGATTTAATTCGTTCGTTGTTCTGATATCTAAATTAAATCCGCAGATTTAATTAACTTCCTGAGTCGGAAATAATTCACGATCTGAGTAAAAATAAAATCAAATTTCATCTCGCTTAAATAAATAACGTGACTTTGCTAAGTCAGTTATAACTCTGAAATAATATCATTAACTGCTTTAACAATATAAATTCAGGATCATAAGCTGAATTCATATTAGGATAAAAACCGTTTTCATTCACTGATGAACAAAAATAAACACTCATTACTGGATTTAAAATATATAAAAGAGCGGGTCACTACATGTATGGATTTATTTTATAAAAAATAAAAACAAAATTTTAATTATTTTGATTGACATAAAATAAGATTTTGTTTTAAAGTAATCAGTTATAGAATTTGTGCCTTATTATGCAAACATGTAAATCAATGACCGGACTTGTTTATAATTTACATATACGTGCATGTCTCAATTCAAACTTAATTTAAAATTAATTTTATTGAAAATTAAGAATCTAAAAGGCTAAAATAAGAACGCTTCTTAAAATATAAATTAGGAACCATTTTCAGCCCTTAGATCATCAAGATCTACAGTTGATTCATCACCTTGTTGGATAAATTCATGGTCCTGAGTTCGAATCCCAAAGGTAGCAAAAAATTATTTTTCGCAATTCATGCCTTTATACAGTTTATTCATGCGTGTTATACATAAAATTCATGCATTTTTGCTGGTTCGTAATTCTTAAAATAAGGGTGGTTTATTGAATAACCGCCCCCTATATATATTTATATATATATATATATATATATATATATATATATATATATATATTCATACAATATAATATATTGCAACATATACATATAATATGTACGCTATTGAGAAATATAAAATTAATAACAAATATACATCTAATCACTAACATTCAATTAAAATAACTTATCGTATATAGATTATAATTTTTTTCTTATCAGACATGTAAATCTAATTTTTATCTAGAAAAAATAAATAATAAAATTTATTAATTTAGATTATATGTAATGTTAATACTATTATATATATAGATTTATTATTAATTATATTTATTATGATTAATGAATCTTTATATAGAATGTAATAGTTAATTAATTAATAAATGATAAAGATTATATATGGTAAATTTTGAAATGGTGAGATTTTAGATATGCCACGTAGGTTAAGGCTTAATCCTATTATATAATAGATTTAAAATATTATATAGATTTATTTAATTATGTATATGAATTATTTATTTATTTATTTATTTATTTATTTATTTATACGAACATATTTTTTGTTATATTTTTCTTTTTATATTATTCGTATTTTTCTTGATTTTTTAATTAGTTTTGAGCTGTTTAAATATGAACTTTTAATAATAATGACTATTTATTTTTGTTATATTGATGGTTTAGTGTTATTTGCTCAAATGAAATTGACTTAAATTATTTGCTTTACAATCTATAAATTTAACTATCATTATTATTATTATTATTATTATTATTATTATTATTATTATTATTATTATTATTTAACTTATTCAATTTAATATTATGATCATTGAGTTGATAATATTGTTATTATACACTATTTTAAATCAAATAATAATATTTAAATTAACATAATATTTTTGTTACCAATTAAACCAACTCATAAACAATGACATTTTAACATTTCTACTTAATTAAAATTTTAAAAAATAAATAAATACTTCGTGTGAGGTATACTAGTTATAGATTATAGATGACTGGCCAAATTATAAATCCCAATTAGGGATGGCAATCGGGTACGACGGGCATGGATAGTGGCTATTAATATCCATACTCGTGAACTAAATGGAATTTTAATCACGAAACTATCCGTGGATATCAAATACTATCCAAACCCGTCACCACCGGCTACTCGTCAGGTATCCGCCAACTCGCTATCCGTTGAATACCCACCACCGGATACCCGTAAAACATAATTTAAATATAAATTAATAACAAATTTAACACATACAAAAAAATTCACCGCAAATCACATAGTTCAAATCCACATCTTGCATCGATGTTCAAATTCACAAACCATAGTTCAAATCCACATTCATATTTTAAGAGTATTTTGTGGGTATTTTACGATTATTTAGCGGATATTTTACGGATATTTTCGCGGATATTTCATGGGTATTTTTCACAGGTAAATGGGTTTCGCGAGTATGAATAGTAGGTATCCAAACCCATATCCACGAACTAAATGAATAGTGGATTGTAACCACAAAACTATCCATAAATATCAAATGCTTCTCAAACCCGCACCTATTAGGGTTGGGTAGTTGTGGATATCCGTTACCCGCTGGTAAATTGTCATCCCTAATCCCAATACCCTATCTTCCAACTCAAAAAAATGAAAAAGATAAAATGGTATTGACATTGAAATGAAATTTCAAAAAATTACTGAAATTAGACAAGAACCCAGAGAATAGATCAAAACCATTGAAACTAAGAATAGTATATGATAATATCTACAACAAATCAGCTTGAGAATGCATGTGGTGAAAACAGGACTCTGAATTACGAGGGAATCATTTCTTTGGAGGTTTTCTGGAAGAAGTTTTCTTCTTGGCAGCTGTTTTCTTCTTTGAATTTCGGAACCCCATTCCGCTCTCCTGTTACCACAACGGATGTAATCAAATTAGCTTGAGATATAAGGTCAGGTATGATTGATTAAGTGTTGTCAATATGATTAACAAAATGGCAAATGCATTATAAACAGGATGCTCCAACAAGTTATGCAATACTAATTGCAGTATTAGGCAAAGCATATAATCCCATGTCAAGTAACTCTTCCGAAGCGGCATCAACCAAGTTAGCCTCAAACTCAATGGATTTTGGCCAAACAGGAGAAGGGTAATGCATCATCCACAAGCATGTCGAAAAAGGATATACCTTTTTATATTGTCTATAAGCAATTCGACCCGTCAATTCCTCCCCATTTTTTGTCACATAGACCTGAAAAACATTTAGCAACACAGCAAGATAAGTGAAGTAAGGAGATGATAGATTTAGATCCCAAAGAAACAAAAGAGCTCTTGAGAGTGACATTATAATACTCCACAGCTTGGGAATTAGTGAAGAAACGAATAATGCTGACAAGTGTAGTTTTGAGAAATTAACAAAACTTATCAGTGGTTTTAACGTGGCCAGAAATCCATTAACGTTAGTGTGTAAATGTGGTTAGTATATGTCTTCTCCAGAATAAGTAGGAAGGATTCCCAGCTAAACCAAAGCATTCTTCACAAATATCATTTATTTATAACTAAAATATCTAATAAAGGATGGCCCAAGAGTTCATAAGTTACCACTGAACTAGAAAGAAATGGATAAAAAATTAATTAGAAAATGTGATCCATGCACTCCTTCTGACAAAACAAAGTTTCACTTACTCTTTGCCCATTTTGGCCAGTGTACCATGTACCACTGCATGCACCAACAGCTTGCTCTTTTCTGCTCCCAGCGTTTTTTGCAGCACATGTTTTAGGAGTAACCCACTTCCCTGAATGCTCTGAAATCCCATCAACCTGCAAACTCTTGGTGTTCTTTTTGCTTATTTTGGAATTTTTCTCAACAGTTTGTTTGCGGCTGGTTTGCCTAGAATCCTGTTCGCCACCAAACTGGCCCCTGAAGATAAATGGACTAATTTAAATGAGAACTCATTCAAAGAAAAGTTACAAGTTAAATGGTAGTTAATAATCATAGTTACATACATGTAATCAATTACTGATACATTTTGTTGCTTCAGGTCTTGGTTGTTGCCTACTTCCAAGGGGAAGAAATGGGGTAACCGCTCTCGAACTAATTTCTGAATTCTTGAATCATTGTGGAAAAAGTAGCAATGAGCGGGAGGAAGAGAAGTCTTATCTCTGTTCGCCCCAATGCCAGTGTGCTTACAGTCAATTTTGGCCATACTTTTATTATTCAAACCAGTGAAATATTCATTGCAGAACTCATCAAAAGCAGGCGTCGGAATGCAGGAGCTCCTCTCCGGGCATAAATCTTTCCACAAGTCTTTGGTTTGGTGCTTGCCAACTGATGTTTTAGTCCCTTTACGATGATCCTTTTCTTTCTCCTCTGGAGACAAAACCACACTTGGGGTTTCTTTGCGCGTGTCTTCAATTGTGGAAGGATCATCAGAATCAGAATCAATTAACTGGAACCTTCTTAGAGGACTTACAGTTAATTTTGGGAATATCATACTGCTGCCTCTTGTTTCAACATTGATGGAAGCTGAAGAACTTGGGAATTCTTTACCCTTAGGTGAAATCCATTGCATACCAGGCTCAGAAGTTACAACCTTCTTCCTGTGCAGTGATGGTTTTGAACTGCTACATACAGAATTAGAGGGAAGACTTCCTGCTGTTTTAAGAAAGAATCAATATCCTCATACACATGGGATGCAAAAGTATTCAAGATTCTTAGAAGCAGATGCGACTAACCACATAAGACATTATGAACAAGAAGCATCTAATTTTCTGCAAAGAGGTCGTTTTAAATTTTTAATAAGTGGTTTTAAAATTACATGGAACAAATCATGATTCATGATAAAGACGGCAATTCTCAAAGATTATAGGATACAACATGCGGACATGGTACATCATATATGGTACTTCAATGTATAATAAGATCATATGATATAAAATTATTCAATAGGTTTGCAACAGATTAAGTAAAGACATCAGTGTTAGCACAGTGATGAAGATAATTTTGTTATGATTTTTGGCAATGTATATTTTACACTATGTTTTCAAAGAATATTAAAAAAAATCATTACTAGATGTATATAAGGCAAACATTGTTTCTGAGTGGTCAAGAAAAGTTGAATTTTTCAGATAATATTGGTTGTTACTCATGCTTTCTAGATACAATAGCACCACAGTTCTCCAAAAATAAGCCAGGATTCTTTTATTTGTAATCTATGGATACATGCACAGGCAGACATATAGGGCTGGGAAGTTTGTGATGTTCATCACAACACATAGTTTTGAAGTCTAGACTTCAAAACTGAGACAAGAAGAGTGTCAAGCACAGAAAATGAACACCTGGCACAGAAAGAATCAAGTTCGACCTACTAAAGAGTACGATGACCTTCTTCAATACAGATACATATGAGTGAAATAATTTCTCAACTTGCAGAATCTTAAACTGTTTGTTATAAATGATTTTGAGGTATGCCATTGCAAATCTCAAGACACACTTTATTGCAGTCCTCCAAGCATCAATAGCATTTCTAGTGTTACCACTTGCACAACCATGGAAGTCTTCATATAGTGATGGAATGACAAGTATATAAATGATAAATCATATTTTTATGTTGTAATATCAATGTTTTACAACTCTAACACAACTTTTGAAAGCAACTCTGTTTTCTGTAATGGGTAACAACCTCAATCTGCATATGTTGACCTAGAATTAGATATAATATAGTGCATCGTGAAGACCGATTTTCTACAAGATATATTCCACTTCATGACATATTCTACTTCAGCACAATCAAATAAATGCAACCTTTTCCACTATACATGTCCAGAAACTCATGTGATACATCAAGCAAAAATTCAATGGAAACGATGTACTCATAAAGAAGCTATTGCAAAGGATTAATCAATATCTTCAAAATTCAATACAGCCCAATCAAATCATCTTCTTTTGGTTTAATTGTAAGGATACTCAGTAGGGCTTACATTCCAGCCGATGATCCTGGGATAAAACCTAGCGCTTAGAGATTAAAAAATGCATCATGCTGATGCAGCATTTTACTTCTATTTAATAAGACAAAAGTACTATGTACTCATGTATACATCACCATATCTAAGAAGCATATCTAGAGTAAAATTTAAACAGTGAGCGAATTTGTGCTGAACACGCAGTTCAATAACTCAACCGATAAAATGAAAATCACACTCTATTAGAGCCACCAACAAAAACGGAAAACTGCACCAGAAAGGGGATCTTTAATACCTCTGAGACTATCTTCATCGGAAGAAAAATCCTCAATGTCATCATCCACACACTGATCCTTGTAGTCTACCTTGGGCTCCTGGGACGGGGGCCGGGGCCGGGCTGTGGTTACACGGCGGAGCCTTTTCAAGGCCCGAGGTGGCTCGGAAACCCTAACAGGGCATTCAAAATCGTCGTCATCCTCTTCTTCAATTGGCCGGAGATTGGGAGCGGATGAAGGCCGCTTAGCTGGTTGAGGAATCGGGTCGGGCGGAGGGGTGATTTGGGGCTGCGACAGGTCAAAATCGAGCCCTAGAGAGAACGAAGGAGGCTCGAAATCATAATATGCCATGGCGAGAATACTGGTGGTTCATTTCCCTACTTTATTATAAAAAAGGTGGGATTGGGACTGCGAATAGTGATGGATTTTCGATTTTTGGATGTTGGCGCCAACATATTTTAGAAATTGAACGTGGCGCTATATCGCGACGAAACTGAAGCACGAGTAGAAGCTGTTTAAATTTCTTTATAACTTTGAATTTAGGAGTCTAATTTGCAAAAGCATCCGCATTAATTGAGTGAAGTACTCTCTCCGTCCCATTGTAAGTGAGACCTTTTTTTGTTGTACGGAAATTAAGAAAGGTGTATTTTGTGTGTAGGTGAAAAAAGTGTTTAGAGGGAAAAGCTTTTAACCAAAAAGGAAAGAGTCTCACTTACAGTGGGACGGAGGGAGTACTCCCTCCTCCCATTATTCATGGGACAATGCTTTTGAACACGGAGATTAAGAAGTAAAGGTGTGTAATACATTTGATTAAGTTTGTATTTAAATATTCTTTATTTAAGTTATTTAAATTCTGTAATTTAAATAAATTACTGTAATTTATTTTAAAGTCTAAAATTTAAATTCTGTAATTCAAACCTTTATTTAACTAAACCTTCATTTATAATTTAAATTCTTAAACTTTCAAAACCTGTGCAATTCAAGTTTCCAAAATCTGTGCAAATTAAAAGGTTCATAACTGTCGCCAGATTCCAAAAGCTGCCTTTTCATTCAATATTTGGGAATTTCAAATTTCCCACACTTCACAAGTTTTTTCCTCTCTATAAATAGAGACCAATTCAGTTTTCAACCTAACAAATTACACAGCTCCTACAACAACACAAAACCAAAACAAACCACAAAAACTACACTATGCCTAGGAAAACAGATCTCTCCACATTTGAGAGGGCAGCAATAATACAATTTCTCCTTGAAGACAACAAGGAGGGGAAGCCTGCTAGGGGGAAGATTTCAGCAGCTATCACAAAATGGAGCAACTCACGAAGCACAATCAATCTGATTTGGGCAGCTGCAAAAACTCAAATACAACAGGGTGAGGTAATTTGTTCCATGAGTTGAAAATACAAAGACCAAGACAAAAAAGAGTGCAATTAGATTTATAGTTAATTGCTAGCTTAGACTTGTCCAAAAGATCTACCATTCGAAGGCTTGCATGTGGGATCCAATGTAGCAAAAGTACTGTGGGAAGATGGATTACTGCTCCTAACAAGTTGTTTAGGCTACGGTTTTCATTAGAGGCCCTAGAGTGTGATAGGATTATGAGGAGTGTGACATTTAAAAATATGCACAACACAGTCCACATTGATGAGAAATGGTTCTACATAACCAAGTCCAACCAAAGGTTTTACTTAACCCCTGTAGAGACTGAGCCTCATAGAACCTGTAAAAATAAAAAATTCATCACCAATGTGATGTTTATATGTGCAGTGTGTAGGCCTATCTTTGGCCCTCATGGAGAATGCCTATTTGATGGAAAAATAGGCATTTTTCCATTTACTGAAATGGTACCAGCAAAGAGAAAGAGTAAGAACACGGAGGCAGGCATAATGAAGTGGAAACTCATTCAAAGTATCACCAAAGAAGTGGTGAAGGATTGCCTTATTAACAAGGTATGGATAGTACATGATTTGTGCAAGGAATGTTCCAATAACATGCTTGGGGTCCAAATCATTTCAGTTTATAAGTAGTATCCATGTAATTTCAGATTATATTATCCATGTAATTTCATTTCATTGCCTATTTTAATGTAATTTCATATTATACCTGCTATAAAGGCAAAGTGGCCAAGTTTTGCTAGCAAAGTCATCTACATAAAGCAGGATAATGCGTGGCCACACATTATAGACAATGACCCTGATTTCAAGGCAGTTGCCTCTAGTGATGGCTTTGACATACACTTGGTGCATCAACCACCAAACTCACCCGACACCAACATAAATGATTTGGGGTGGTTCAGGGCGATACAATCGCTACAAACTAAATTAGTTTGCAACAATGTCAGTGACTTACTTATGGCTGTTCAAAATTCATTTGAACAGTTAAGTGCACAAACCTTGAACAAGGTTTTTCTTAGTCTACAAAGCTGCATGATTGAAATACTCAAGGTAAAAGGTCAAAACTGTTACAAAATTCCCAATTTGAAGAAGGATGTCTTGATTAGGCAGGATATGCTTCCTTTAAACCTTGAAGTTGATTCAAGGCTTGTTAGGGAATGCATAGCCTACCTAATTGAGCAGGGGAACATTAATGAGAGTGAAGGTTTCTTAAGGCAGGTTTCTATAGGCATGATTGGAGGCACAACTGATGGGCTGACTTGTAGCATGCAGCAGCTACAAATTCAAGGGGGCAGTAGTGCATATTGAAGATTTCAGGAATGCCTAGCTTTTTATTGTTTTTGTAAAGTGAATGCTCATGTTTTTGTAATGCACATGTTAAGATTCCCATAGGCATGTTTTTGTAATGTATGCATAGGTTTCTAATGAAATTCAGATTTGAAGCTTATTAATTTGAGGTTTTAAAGCACAGTTTTTTGTAATCTATACACAGGTTACACATAACACACTGCTACAAACAGATACCAACAGATAGGCCATCCAACAGGGCCAAACAAAAAATGCACTACACACGACACAAAGACCATAGAAAACCAAACCATAATCAACAAGTGGAACATGCAAGATCAAATTAGTAAATCATCTCATACAATTTAAGATTGTAATCATCGATGCACTATTTTCGGACAGAACACATAGAATGAGCATAATCATATCATTTCAGCCACAATTTATCACTTCATGCAGTACAATTGCAACATAATCCCACATATCACAGTCTGTGCATAAAGAAAAATCCAAATTAGGGAAGATCTCACCAAAAAGAACCCAGGAAGCAGGATCCGCATCATAGATTCAACAGCATCGCTCATGTTTCGATACACCCAATTTTTCTCACAAAAAAAAGAACGAATCAGAGTAAGCATCGGAGTTTGGCGATTTACCTTCTAGGGCCAAATCACCTTGAAAATGTTCTTTGCACTTATCTTCAATCACCTTGCATTCGATCCATGCCTCCAATTTGTCCCATCCATTCAAAATCGAGCGAATCTCCATAAGGTTTCGACATATCTCGGTGATTTACCTTCGATTTGCCCTAAGATCTGCATCATCAGGAAGGAGGGCAAAGAGGCAATGGTGGATTGATAGATGGTGAGAGACGAGTGCAGATTCGAGAGGGAGAGAGGAGAATCTTCGAGAGATTAAGAGTTGGAGTTAGGGTTAGAGAGAGAGAGAGAGAGAGAGAGAGAGAGAGAGAGAGAAAAAAAAGGTAGGAATTAGGGTTCAGAGATGCGGCGGAATTGAAGAGAGAGCAAAAATGGAATAAATTTTGGAAATGCTTTGAGGTCCGAAAAATTGACTTTTAAGGGCTGGTTTTTTAAGTGTAATTAGCGAATATTTTAATCCTTAAATGACCCCTGATTTTTTCTAAAATGGAAAATGTGTCATGTAGGTTGGGACAACCCAAAAAGGAATACGTGTCATGAATAATGGGACGGATGGAGTATTATACTTGACTCATTCATATTTTGTGATTATTTTTTAGTTAAATATTGCATTGACTTGACACATTTTGTTGACTCATATGAATTAACTTTGATTTTTATTTTTTTAATTTAAATGACACAAATTTAAATAACACAATTTTTAAAATTAAAATTACATTAATTTAAATTTGTAAAATCTCGTTCTTTTCCTACTAAGTTTAGAATTTATTTTGAACTTAGATTATTAGATGATTCACGCCGATAAAGAAAATAATTTATTTTAATTCTAACAAAATGATTTACAAAACTTTTGTAAATTTGAGTTATTTAAATTCATATGCATTGCATATTTGCATATATTTTTTTTTTAAATTGAATTTATTTTAATTCTAACAAAAATGATTTACAAAACTTTTGTAAATTTGAGTTATTTAAATTCATATGCATTGCATATTTGCATATAATTTTTTTTTAAAATTGAGCATTGAAACATTTACACGAGTTATTTATTTAGCTGAACTCTAATGAATTATTACAATTTCGATAATTCAATTATGAGAGATTTTATTGGTAAAAAAAAAATCTGTCCGACCGGAAAAAAAAGTGTCCGGCCGGTGAAACCTTGTGTCCGGTCGGACACTTGTTTTTCCCGGTCGGACACATTTTTTTTTTGTTCCAATGTGTGTTTTGAGTGCTAATATCGATTGTGTTAATTTTTAGTATTTATTTTTCATTGATTAATTAGCCTACGATTTACTTCTAAAACCTTCGATTTTAATTCAAAAATAAATAAATATTATTTTTTGTTTCAGTCTTTCACTTTTTCCAACACTTATTTGACCAATTTCAATCTTTAATTCATGGCATTGATGTTTTTCTTACATTTTAACAACTTTTGTAAGACTTTGTCATAGATGTGTAAGACCTTTTGTGGAAAACAATGCACAACCATCACATTCAAAGGGCATTTTCGGTGGTTCACACAATTAGGGCATGGATTGCTTTGTATAGTAAGAGAGGGCATTTTTAAAAAAAACATAAGAGATGGGGCATTTTAAATTTCGACTCTTGAAATTATGTTTGTTGCCTTCATTAATTAATAATATTATGTTGATAATTTCAAAAAATAGTTGACATAATTGCAAAAAGAAGTTACATATTCATTTAAAGAAATAAAAAAAATGCTATATTTAGTATTATTTGCTCAAAATGAGAGTGACTTAAATAATTTATTTTATAATCTATAAATTTAATTATTATTATTATGCAATGCTCATTGAGTTGATAATATAGTTATTATACATTATTTTAAATCAAATACTTATATTTAAATTAACACTCCATCCGACTACAATATCGTTTCCACTTTGTGGATGATACAAGTTATAAAAAGTGGATAATATAGTTCATAATAGTGGGTATTGTTGGGTATTGTTGTTAATGGAGTTTAAGTCCTACTATTGTTGTGAGTGGAGTTTATGAACCCTAGTGCTATAAATGAAAATCTATATATATATATATATAAAAGCAAAATAAATCCTATCCTATGTGGCATCATATCATCACTCCATTCTAATTTTCCTCAATTCTCATTCATTCTTATTTTTTTCTAAATTTTTAATCAATTTCTATATCTAAAGATCATTAAATATCTAAAAATCATTAAATAATATGAGAACCATTAAATAATATGGAAAGAATTAATTGCTTAACACATCTCTTCCAACGTCAATTTATTTGCTTCATAGTATCTGCACAAATCTCTATCTCACCGGATATAATTTATGTTTTATCAATTTGTTATTTTATCACGAATTTAAATACTATTATATATATATAGACAAAAAATAAATCATATCTACGTGACATCATATAATCACTCCATTATAATTTTCCTCAATTCTCATTCATTCTTATCTTTTTTCTAAATTTTTAATCAATTTCTATATCTAAAGATCATTAAATATCTAAAAATTATTAAATAATATGGAAAGAATTAATTTGTTTAACACATCTCTTCCAACGTCAATTTGTTTGCTTCATAGTATCTGCACAAATCTCTATCTCACCTGATATAATTTATGTTTTATCAATTTGTTATTTTATCATGAATTTAAATATATTTTATGATAAGAAATACTCATTCAAGGAATATTCCACAAGCAATTAATCACAACAAATAGTTCAAATTCATTAAATCATTAATAATAAAAAATTTGAAATTATAAATGAAATTAACGTTCGTTTATCAATTTATAAAATGATGTTTTATAATAACAACTAAAATTTCGTCCGGATCATATTAATTTTTAATACATATAACTACAAACGGATATAAGTTTAATTTGACTCAAATATAAATAAATTCTATTAGAAAAATAAACCTTTGACAAATCAACTATTCTTATATTCATCTATAGAAAGGTGTAAGATTAATTTTATTTCTTTCACCTTCTTCATGATCCTTCTTTGTTTTTTTTTATTTAGATTATATGTTCGTGGAACAATCCTCAGATACAAAAGATATGAATATAGTATAACTGTTATTTCCGACTTGCTTTTTTCTTTTGATAGGGCTAAACAACCTTTTGAAGATTTGTGGTTGTTTTAGGAGGTAACTTTTGACAGATACTCCCAGTGCCACCTAAGGAAAGTCAGCATGACATGGTGCATGCCTCCGTAAGTTAATCTCAACTTTGGAATATGTGTCAAGTTCTCAAGTTAACTAAGAACGTGAAATTACATGTATTTTATTCTATCTTAATACATAATTTAATAAATTATATTAGCATGCATAATTTATTCATATTATAAACTAATCTCAATCAACTGAATATTATTTTAGTATTAAGTAGTGATCAAATCTTTTTTTTTTACCTATGAATTTTGAAGTTAAAAATGTGCAATATTCAAGAAAATAGCAAGATGAATTCGACAAAGATTTAAATATTTGTAGAATTAATAATATATATTTTGATTTTGAAAACACATATCACATACTCCCTCCGTCCCAAACGAAATGTCATGTTTTCCTTTTTGGGTTGTCCCAAACGAAATATCTTGTTTCCTTTTTTGGCAATACACTCTCTCTCTATACTTAATATTTAAATAATTTCCATCAACCCACTTTATCTACTTTATACACATTTCTTAATCTCCGTGCCGAAAAGAAATAATCGTTTGGGACGGAGGGAGTATAATTATTTTTTAATAAAAAATCAGGCAAATGCTTATGGTTCTAATGCAGAAGAAATCAAAAAAATTATAGAATAAATACTGAAAGTAGATGACGTTATTGTCGGTGAAAGTCTTGGTGATGATTGTTTTTTCTCGAATATTCCGGTGTTCTGAGATCTGGTCTTCGCTTAGTCACTGCTAATTTGAAGTCTGCTGTGGGCGTTGTACGTAGAGAGATCTATCGTGTAAGTTTCGCATTTCTCTGAAACTCACTCTCTCTCTACATTCAAAATACTTGCTGACATTTTTGCACACGGAGATGTTTTGTGTGTGCATACGAAATGCAACAAATCTTATTACAACTATAGTAGAGAACACATACCCTGACGTAGTTATTAAGTCATGTCTCTAATGTCTACCATAGAAAGATGGGTTTATCTAATTTCATACAACATTTGCAAAGAAGATGGACAAGTTGACCTTGATGAAGAAGTACTCTGGGTTGAATATCTTAATACGATCAAGTGTTCATGATTGCTTATTCATGGAATTGAATTGAAAGAGAGATGCATAATCATGCTTCTTAGAAATATTGATTCATCTGATGAGCTTTGCAATGACACTAGGCTCATTGTAACTCAGCTTAGGGAATATGTAATTGAAGGCAAACTCATTTTAAGAAAAAATACGGGCAAGAAATTTCCTATTGTCCAGAATAATTATGAGTCAACCGAAATTTACTAAATGTCGTATTCGGTTCCAAAGAAGGCAATTCTAATAGGTCTAAAGATTTTAGTATGTGATGAAAATGGTCATACACATGACACAACAAGTAACGCAGTGTATGATGAAATTTTCGAAAGATTATATATGAGGTAATTATAAATTTAATATTTTATTCAGACTTTGTAAATTGAAGTCATCACTGATATTATTTAATTCATTTTTTTTTGTTTTTTTTTTGTTTTTCAATGACTAGTTGCAGCTACATTAGAGACATATTCACACTTTAATTTTTTTAATTAATTATATATGTATATTTTATACTTCAAATCATGTATTTCATTGTTGTCAATCCAAACCCTAAATGGGAGCTTAGATTATTATGTAATAATTTATGGAACATATTTTATATATATAGTTATTTTGTGCCCCCATAGCAAGAAAATTCTGGACCCGTCCGGGCCGTCCCTAGCTACATACATCTACTTTAGGTAAAATTTAAAGAAATATTGCAATGTCTGTATTAAAATTTTGTGGGTGAGTACTCTGTTTAATAATACATTTCATAAGACATTTAATTTAGGCCAATTTCAAATAAAAGTTACATATTTTATATTTTAAAGTTATTTAATTTAATAATTTATTTTAGTGAAATAAAATTCATAAATAAAAAATTATATTAAATAATTACACAATAAATTCATATAATAATGAATTCCCGTCGAATTTTGACGGGCCACTAACTAGTGTCAAAAGTAGAAGCGATATCGTGGACAGATTAAAATGTAATTTTTTTTGCTACGAATTAATCTAATTCATAAATAATGACACGTTGATAAAATTTTAAAAATAAACAAATATATGGTGGCCAAAGTTATACTGCAGATAATTTACTTTGGTATTTTCTCATCGTCTTCTCCAATTCACAAACTCTCTCTCTCTCTCTCTCTCGCAAGAAAGAACCACACCACAGAGACTGAGCATAACTCATCAGCTTATTCAGATCATCATCTAAGGTTTTGTTTTAACCTTAGCTTCTCATTTACACCAAGCACGACATTTTATTCATTCATATATATATGTGTTTACAAAGAAACAAGAAAACTGAATAAATATATGAGCCCTACCTTGTTTATATATTCAAGCATGATTTTTATGGACTGAATTTACATTAAGAATACAAGCAATGAGATATGTTAGTGTTGCTTCTTTTGGATCACAATGTTGTGCAGTGTGTTGGAACAACACGCACAAAAAATGCAGAGTAATCAGCAACAGAAAACTTGATGTGACGCACTATGTTTAGGAAACACACCAGTGCACACAGAGAAATATTGCAGCGGAAATAAATAAAAATGGAGGAAAGACACAAGGAGATACAAAAATTCTTCAAGTTATAATTTATAACTTGAAGACGCCTTATGGCAAAAAGACTAAATCGAGAATGAACAACTCACGTTCAATATCTTTACATGACTCTAGGTATTGAACACATGACACTCTCACTAAAAAACAAAACTCGGTTCAAGAGTAATACTCCGAAACTTTACAAAATAAAACAACGAGTGTTGACTCTGATGTTATCCCCACATACGGAATCACACTCGTACACAATTGCCCTACGTGGCTTGATTTCTCTCTGTAAGCTCTGGTTCTGACTAGGAGCTCTTCCTTGGCATTTATAGGCATCATCAACTTGCTCTCCAAGGCTTGAAAGTCGTGGATAGGTATAGGAGAGACTGGTGGTATAGGTTGTTGAGGTTAGTCCACAAAGACCACTTCTTCCTTAGCTTTAGAAACTGCTTAACCACCTCTTCTCTTGTTAGAACCGGGTACACGATCGAGATATTACAAAATAAATATTTTGAGATATTACAACTCAAAATAATTGAAAATATTACAAAGAAAAATAATTTGAGAAATTACAACTCAAATAATTTTATACAAGTGAAATATACTGTATAAATAAATTATACGTATAGACTAAGTCGAGTCGAGATAAATCTCTTCCCGCAAGAAGATTATCGCCCCGGTAGTGCTCTTCGGTTTAGGCGTATCTTCCCCAAAGGTAAAACGACTTCGTCTCGTCGGATGTAGCACCACAATCCGGCGAGCTCCGGCGAACTGAATAAGGATCGAAAACTGAGCTAGAACCTCTAGGATGAGGTGGAATGCAGAATGCAGAATATGTTGTGAGTTGTGAGTCGTGAGTTGTGAGTGAATTCGTTAATTCTGAAGCTCACAACACACCCATATTTATAGGTGTTAAACCTAGTGTGAACGGAAGGTGTGAACGTAAGGTGTGAACTGCCGGTGTGAACAGACGGCAGTCAACTCCGGCGGCTGCGGTAGGTGGCCGCAATCGTTGAACGTAGAAGTTGAAACTGATTTTCCCTCTTCAACTTCCAAACTTTGACATGCAATATCTCACTCACCGGAAATCGGTTTTGAGACTTCAAGTATATCACGTTGATCTACTCGAGGTGTAGATTAACATCCAATAATTATTTTAATTAAATAATAAATATTTAATTAAATAATAATTTTCAGATATGGCATAAAACCATATTTCCAACAATCCCCCACATGAGTGAGAAATCAGTATGCGAATGTATGCAGACATTTAGCTCAGTCCTCTTAAGAAACAACATTGCATTTGGAAAGGTAGCTTGTGGCTTTGAACCTGCCATAGTCAATATTATCGAGTATACCGGCGGCCTAGTGGATTGTGTTCCTTGAACTAGTCCTCCTCGGTGTATACTGAGGCAACAATATTGACACAATATTGCTTCAATCCTTATTCGTTCTCACGTTTGTGTCCATTACAGGCCTTGGAACACCTCTTTGGATTCATAAGTGTTTCAATCGAAGTGGCCCCACTTCACACTTACATAGGTGACTCTTAACTCAAGTATCCTGCTATACTTGTCCTCTTCGAGGAGTTCTAGAGTCATTAAAAGTCAAAGACTTAACCTCACCACGTGCAGGTTTCCGAACACTCACTGTTCTACAAGGAATAGGCAATTCGAGTGTTCAACACACGGATTTTCATAGCTTAGTTGTCCCATTGAACCAAGTTCTTGGGATCCTCCAGTCATCATGGTTGGGTTGCCACTATGATTATCCTTAATTTGTGGACTTCAAACCCATTCCCCCTAACAGTTTATACATCTGATCTCGATGGATTCTTTTTGTCAAAGGATCCGCTATGTTATCAATTGATCTTATATAATCAATTGTGATAACTCCACTAGTGATCAGATGTCTCACGGTATTATGACGTCGACGAATATGTCTCGACTTACCGTTATACAAATGGTTTTGTGCTCATCCGATAGCAGCTTGACTATCACAATGAATTATTATGGACGACACAGGTTTCGACCAACATGGAATATCCTCGAGGAAATTTCTAAGCCACTCGGCTTCTTCACCAGCTTTATCCAAAGCTATGAATTCTGATTCCATGGTCGATCTAGCAATACATGTTTGCTTCTTGGATTTCCAAGACACAGCACCACCCCCCACAGTGAATACATAACCGCTCGTTGAAAACGAGTCTTTGGCATCAGATATCCAATTTGCATCACAGTACCCTTCAAATACAGAGGGCTCCCTAGTATAATGAATCGCATAGTTTTGAGTATATTTCAAATATCTCAAAACCCTTTCAAGAGCTTTCCAATGTTCATTACTAGGGTTAGCTGTAAAGCTGCTCAACTTGTTGACCGAGCATGCTATATCGGGACGAGTGCAATTTGTTAGATACATCAGGCTCCCAATAATCTTCGCATATTCTAACGCGTCAACAGGTTCTCCCTTGTGTACACTCAAATGCACATTAGGTTCCAATGGTGTCTTAGCTATTGGCTTGTCAAAAGCGTTGAATTTCTTTAACACTTTCTCAACGTAGTGAGATTGTGATATAGTAATACCATCAGGTCTTCTTAGAATTTTAATTCCAAGGATAACATCAGCTAAGCCCATATCTTTCATGCTAAAATTTTTACTTAGCATGCCTTTGGTTTCTTGAATCACTCGGGAATTACTTCCCATGATGAGCATGTCATCTACATAAAGACAAACAATAACATGTCCGTTATTAGAAATCTTAATGTAGATACATTTATCGCACTCATTGATTCTGAATCCTTTTGACAACATCACACTGTCAAATTTTAAATGCCATTGAAGCGGTGCTTGCTTCAACCCATATAACGACCTTTGAAGTTTGCATACTTTGTGCTCTTGCCCAGGTACTACAAACCCTACAGGTTGCTTCATATATATTTCATCTTCCAACTCGCCATACAAGAACGCAGTTTTCACATCCATTTGGTGAATCTCGAGATTGTGCAAGGCAGCAATAGCGAGAAGCATCCGAATAGATGTTAGTCTAGTCACAGGTGAATAGGTATCGAAGAAATCGTACCCTTCTTTCTGCCTGAAACCTTGAACGACAAGTCGGGCTTTGTACTTATCTATAGTACCATCAGATTTGTACTTCTTCTTTAGGATCCATTTGCATCCTAACGCTTTAGCACCAGGTGGTAGATCTACTAGCACCCAAGTATGATTCTGCATAATGGAATGAATCTCAATATCGATGGCTTCTTTCCAGAGAGCTGCATCTGAGCCAGATAAAGCTTCTTTGATCGTCACCGGTTCGTCATCTAGCATCAAGACAACATAATCTGGTCCATAGACATTCGCTTTTCTAACTCGTTCCCCACGTCTTGGTTCTACATCCATAGGTTTAGACCTTGGTCTTTTCCTATTAGGTGGTACAAGATTAGAACCCGTGGCATCATCTACTTTAGTAGAATTACTAGCTACTTCCATAGGTTTAGAACCTGTAGCATCACCATCAACTCCATCATTAGAGTTCGATGTAACTTTATCCTTGTTAGGATAGATATTTTCAAAGAATATAGCATTCCTTGATTCTATCGTTGTCCCAATATGTATATCAGGTATCTTCGATCTGTGCACTATAAAACGATAGGCACTGCTATTAAGTGCATAACCAATGAACATACAATCCACCGTTTTAGGTCCTATTGTAACTTGCTTTGGTAAAGGCACTTCTACCTTGGCTAAACACCCCCACACTTTGAGGTATTTATACGAAGGTTTTCTTCCTTTCCATAGCTCATAGGGAGTTACATCTTTCCCTTTGAGTGGAATCTTGTTCAAGATATAGTTGGCCGTTAAGACAGCTTCCCCCCACATGTTCTGGGGTAATCCTGAACTAATCAACAAGGCATTCATCATCTCCTTAAGAGTTCGATTCTTGCGTTCAGCAACGCCGTTAGATTGTGGTGAATAAGGTGCAGTCGTTTGATGTATTATACCACTTTCGTTGCATAATTCAGCAAACGGAGCTACATATTCTCCACCTCTATCACTTCGAACCATCTTAATTCGACATCCAAGTTGATTCTCGGCTTTATTTTTGAAGTTTCTAAAAGCTTCAATAGCCTCATCTTTACTTTTCAATAAGTAAAGGTAACAATACTTTGTGCAATCGTCTATAAAGGTGATAAAGTACTTCTTGCCACCTCTAGTTTGCACGAACTTTAAATCACAAACATCGGTGTGAATAAGTTCCAATGGTTGAGTGCTCCTTTCTACCGATTTAAACGGTAACTTAGCCATTTTGGCTTCAACACAAACTTCACATTTTACTTGTGAGTTGTATTCATCAACTTTTAGTAAATTCATTTTTACTAATCTCTTTATAGCATTTAGATTAACATGTCCAAGTCTACAATGCCATAAATCAGAACACTCAATCAAGTAAGCAGAAGAGGTTGATGCATCTTTATTGATCTTAGCCTTGGCAGGCTTACAAGCTCTTACTCCAAGTTTGAAGAGTCCTTCGGAGGCATAGCCTTTCCCTAGGAACTTTCCCCACTTGCGTATTACAACATAGTCAGATTTGAAAAACAATTCAAAATCCTTATTCGTAAGCCTAAAGCCCGAAATTAAATTCTTTCGGACAGTTGGAACGTGTAATACGTCTTTCAATGTGATCTCCACGCCCGACGTGAGTTGAAGAATCACATCTCTCATGCCAAGGACTTGGGATGTCCGCTCGCTAGCCTCCATTATCGTTTTGTTTTCCACTTCCTTGTAGTTGTGGAACAACTCACGATTTATGCATATATGGACGGTAGCGCCGGTGTCCACGAACCAAGCGTTAGGATTGTCCACATGATTCACCTCGGATATCATGGCAGCAAAGTCATCATGGTTCCAATCGTCGAAGTCCTTCTCGACGTTGTTCACGTTGCTCTTTGCCTTCTTCCGCTTTGGCTTGCGGCAATCCTTAGCCATGTGACCTTGTTTGTCACAATTGAAACACACACCATCAAACTTTGATGGTTGATGTCCGCCTTGCTTCCCTTTACCCTTATTATTAGGGTTAGGACGACCACGTTTGTTGGAGGGACCGCCTTTCTCGGTGAGATTGGCCTTTGCCCCCATTGGAGCTTTTCCCTTTTGATCACGACTTCTCACGTGATCCTCCATTTGAAGCTTGGATAACAATATCGGCACGGACATCTCCGAGCGCTCATGCTTCAAAAGGTTTTGAAATTTCCTCCAACTAGGAGGTAATTTCTCTATGATGATTGCAACGAGCAATGCATCCGCCAAGGGCATCCCTTCGGCTTGAACCTCATGTGAAAGATTTTGGAACTCTTCCACTTGGTCCATCAATGGTCGGGAGTCGACCATTTTATATTCCAACCATTTGGCAACGACATACTTGGTAGTATTCGCCTTGTCCACTTGATACTTTAGATCAAGGGCCTCCCACAATTGTTTCGCGGTTTCATGAACCTTGAAAACACGGTAGAGCCGTTCGTCCAGATACATGAGAACGGTGTTACGGCATAAGTAGTCGCCGTGGCACCAGTTCAAATATCCGGCACGAATTTCTTAGCTCGTCTCCCCTTCACTCGGGGTTGGAGGTTTATCCTCCATCAAGAATCCGGCAAACCCCACGGTTGTGAGGTAGAATAGCATCTTTTCTTGCCAATATTTGAAATTCTTACCTGAGAACGTTGATGGTTTCTCGGCAAGACCAAAAGTTCTAGATATTTGCAATGGGGCCATGGTTGACGTTGAAGCCCCCATTGATGCAAACGAGGAAAACATTGACGACGTGGTTGAACCGATGGTTGCAGAGGTGGTGGAGCCGTCCATATTGACGTCGGTGTGAGCCATTTCTCGAACGTGTATCAACGGCAGAGAGATAATCTTCTTGCGATTGTTAGAACCGGGTACACGATCGAGATATTACAAAATAAATATTTTGAGATATTACAACTCAAAATAATTGAAAATATTACAAAGAAAAATAATTTGAGAAATTACAACTCAAATAATTTTATACAAGTGAAATATACTGTATAAATAAATTATACGTATAGACTAAGTCGAGTCGAGATAAATCTCTTCCCGCAAGAAGATTATCGCCCCGGTAGTGCTCTTCGGTTTAGGCGTATCTTCCCCAAAGGTAAAACGACTTCGTCTCGTCGGATGTAGCACCACAATCCGGCGAGCTCCGGCGAACTGAATAAGGATCGAAAACTGAGCTAGAACCTCTAGGATGAGGTGGAATGCAGAATGCAGAATATGTTGTGAGTTGTGAGTCGTGAGTTGTGAGTGAATTCGTTAATTCTGAAGCTCACAACACACCCATATTTATAGGTGTTAAACCTAGTGTGAACGGAAGGTGTGAACGTAAGGTGTGAACTGCCGGTGTGAACGGACGGCAGTCAACTCCGGCGGCTGCGGTAGGTGGCCGCAATCGTTGAACGTAGAAGTTGAAACTAATTTTCCCTCTTCAACTTCCAAACTTTGACATGCAATATCTCACTCACCGGAAATCGGTTTTGAGACTTCAAGTATATCACGTTGATCTACTCGAGGTGTAGATTAACATCCAATAATTATTTTAATTAAATAATAAATATTTAATTAAATAATAATTTTCAGATATGGCATAAAACCATATTTCCAACATCTCTCTCACCTTTATCTTTTTCTTTAGCTCCTTCTCTTCCGGATAATGGCACCTACACAAAATGTGGTGAAAGGCAAAACAACTCCATCTAAAACAATGCATAAACGTGAGTTTATTATGGAGTAAAAATCAACTCCAACAAGATAGATATTGATAAACAAGCATGCTTCGAACTTGAGTCTCGAGCTTTGTCGTGTGTGGGCTGTGTTGCTGTAAATGTCGAGTCTGGCAGGGGAGTAATGGCGGCGGCAGCGGCGGCCCTTTGCTGCTGCTCGCCGGAGTTCAGAAAATGGGAGGGTCAGGCGGCTTAGTTGCTGCCGATCAGACCCAAGGGAGAGAGAACAGATGAGTGGCTGGAGGATGGAAATCTAGGGCTCGGGAAATTAGGGGCGGCATTATCGCTTGTTGCGAGCGGCGGCGGCCGAATTTGAGTGAAGGGGAGGAGATGAGGCGGCGAGGCGGGGGCCTTGAGAGGGAGAGAGATCTGCTTTTGTGTGTGTTGAGTCTTGTGCGTTGTGTGAGAGTCGAGCTTTGTGTTGTGCGATGAGGGAGACGAGATAAGGGTGATTAGTGACCGGCGACAGTTGCCGCGACGGAGTTCAGAGAGACGCCGGCGAAGGTGGTGGCGGAGTCGGTGAGCCGAGAGGGAAAGAGAGAAGTGTTGGGGAAGAAAGGGGCGGCTGTTACCAGCCGAAGAGAGAGAGATCAGAGGGAGATGGGGGGACTGCCGGCAGCTGTTGTCGCCGGAGAAGCCGCGCCACTTGCTGTGTGGGCGTGTGGGCGTGAGTGGGTGTCTTTATGTGTCTACGTGTGATTTAAGAGAGAAGAAGGAATTTGGGTTGGGCTTAGGGCTTGTGTTTGGGCTGCATTTTTTTATTTGGGCCCTTAACTTATTAAAACTGGGCTGTTATTAACTTGGGTTGTGATTTATTTAAGTTTGGGCCTGCCCTCCCCTTGTATTATGGGCTGCAAAATTTTTAAAGAAAAGACTGCCTTGATTTAATTACTTTGGGTAGTGGATATTTTAATTAATTAGACTATATACTAATTTGATTAATTATTTTAAAGGTGATGCATAATAATGTTAATATTATTATTAGGTGCATATTAAGTATAATTACTTATTATATAAGTTAAGCATGAAATGAATTTTGCATTTGCATTTTGCAATAAAAACATTTATGATTTAAATTGATTTTTCATTAAATCCAATTACTAAAGAAAATCGAGTAAGGATATTGTTATTGTCCTTAACTCAAGAATTTATTTTCAATCTTTATTATTAAATTTTGAAAACCCTACTAAGTGAATCGTAGAATGTTAAGCACTTCCATGATGACTTAAGATTAGATTTAGGAGACAATATTAAGAATAGATTTCTTATAGGCTTTGAGGATCAGGAGGGTTAGCGCTACTATTCCGATTCAGAGTTATGTGTAAAACAATAGGCTCTCCTTAATCAGGTGGGCTTACTTTCCAAATGTATGATGTATGATTGAGTTATTAAGCTCTAAATGTTTAATGAAATGCAAACTGTTTATCCAATAAAATGTTTATGTGCACTCTGCTCTGTTTAACGTTCGTCACAATTAATCGTTCGAGGTTCTCTTATGGCCTAACACGTTATTTGATAATTGTCTACACTCATTAGCTGACTCGGTGGGTTTATCTCCATCGAGCACTAACTAAGAGACGTTATAAGGGTGCTTGCTGGATGTTTTCCAAAGCATGTAATGTAAGGCCTGCCTGGATAGTGTCCCGAGGTCAAATAAAACTTGTCTGGGTTACACCCTCAGTTCAAGTAAATGGGAGAAATGGATCCGTCGATAGCTAAAAGGTTCAGAATCATAGCGAGTAACAGAAAGAGAGTGTGACATGTGAGCGCACAAATGAAAGAAATTATTTTAACATGCTTAGAAGTATTTCAATTTAAAACCTTCTAAGTTATGTCAACTATGATTGGATAAACTATTTTTATGAAAATATGAGCTATTTCAGAAAATGCATGCCCACTGAGTACATTAGTACTTAGCTCAAATATTTTCAAATGTTTTTCAAGTTTACTGGCTGGTGCTGACGGGGCAGAGCTGAGGCTAGGTTTCAACTCCTTATTTAGACTTCCGATGTTGCACTAGATGATGACTTATCTTTTGTTTTCCCAACTTAAGACTTTCATGTTAGATTTTAAATGATATCTCTGATCGAGCTTAGATTCTTATTTCCTAATTTTATGCTAATGAATGTTGGTTATCAGAAGCACGAAACAAAACTTGTGATCCAAAGGGGCCTAGCCCCGACTCGTTATCTTATTATTCGGGGTTTAACAAGGTTTGCCCTTTTTTTTCTATGATTCGGTTGCACCTCGATTGTATTTATTCATTCGAGAATTGGGGTGTGACAAAATTACATAAATTTAAAATAAGAAAATTACACATTTTGTTGACTCATATGGATTGCAGTCACGCATTGTGCATGTATTTCTCGTTGCTCTGGTATCACTCTCAATGTATTCATGAAAATAATTTTATTGTCCATTGCCTTGCGCTTGAGCCGATTTTTCTTCTCGTAACTCTTGTCGATTTTGGTGAGATTTGTGTGCATCCCGCCCATGAATTCCAAGAACTCAGAAGAAGGCATCGAGGCTTCTGATCCTTTGCTTTGTATCGCTGCCTTCGCCTTCGTCGCCACTACCTTCGTCGTCTTGTTATCTATTGACCGTGAAGAAGAAACTTCTTCACGAGAGGCCGAAGTTGTGAAATCGCCGCTCTCCAGCGTTTTTGTCCTCTTGGAAGAATGAACGTCGCCTTCGAGTTATAATGGCTTGAACTTTCGGTCATGCCGGAGAATTCTTCACGCGTTCCACTACTTGAATGGAACGCCCTTATTTCTGTATGTGTACAAGGTTTGCGCCTTCCTGGATCATGTCATTGTTATGACCACTTGTCCACTTAGCATTGGCTTCAATCAATGTTGCCTCCCAAAGCTTCACCTCGACAGTGACACGAGCCCGATGAGATTTCACTTGTCGGATGGTGAACGACTTGGCCACCATGGCTATTACTACATCTGATTTATGCTTAATTGTTCTAAATTTTGGGGTTTGCATGTGTATATTTTAAGTTAAATCTTCTGGAAATTGATGCGTTTTATGGTGTATTTTATGCTTTGCAGAAGATTTAGGTTTTCGAGATGAAGAGTGCAAATTGTGGAGAGTTTGGGCTAAGAATAGTGTTTTTGTGCATACTCTGGCATGTCAGAGAAGCGAAGCCCAGCATGCCAGAGCAGCGAAATAGGAAGCCAGAGAAATGCTCCAGAGCCAGAGCAGCGGAACCAAGCTCTCCAGAGCAGCGAAATCACAAGTCAGAGGGGAGAAGAGCCAGTGCAGCGAAGTCAGAGCCGAGAAATCAAAAGCCAGGCCAGCGAAGTCAATCTCCAGAGCTGTTGAAATCAGAAACGCCAGAGGAATCGAAAGCACCAGCGGAATCGCCAGTCAGAGAAACCGAGAGCCAGAGCGGAAGCCGTTCCGCTGGCGAGAGCCGCGAATTCGGCCAGAGTGGAGATTATTTCCAGAGCGCGCGTCACAGCTGGACTTACCTTCCTTTGCACGATTCTATTCCTTTTAGAGTCCGGCTTTGCATGGCAACTTTCATGGTGATCCAGAAGGATTTGAAGTCTATAAATAGGGCCATGCTTTTCATTGTAAAAAATAATTCCTTGCCCTAATCTTTAGTTCCGCTAAGTTAGCTAAAGCTTAGGTTTATTGCTTTCATAGTTCTAGTTTCGATTTCTGTTCTAGTTAGTTTAGTTTATAGTTCTTTAAATTCATGTTTTAGAGTAGTTCCCGTTTAGAGTTGTAATTACGTGACAGATTACTTCTCGAGACGATTTACGGTATTTCTTTAATCAAGTTTATTTATTTGCTTTTATTTATGCTTTCTTTAAATTCTGCAAATTTACTTATGCGTTTTTATGATGCTTTCTTTAAATTATGCAATTTAGTTTCTGCCTAGTTAGATTAGATTAGAAGTTTTAATTAAGTTATTTAAATTCAATTTGCCTAGTTAATTCCTTTACTTTAAGTTCATTTAATTCTTGCCTAGGGTTTAATAGTTTCACGCCTAGATAATTTTAAGATTAAGTTTTTAGTTAAGTTTAATTCACAAGCGTTAGTTAATAATTCCTTTTCGCCTAGTTAAGTTTAATTTCGCGTTAATTTACTTTTCATGTTTTAGTTTAATAATCTTAAGTTTACAGTTTTCGTGTGACACAATTAAAATCCCTTAAAGATCTTCCTTGAGAGATGACACTGGGTCAACTTACCATCACTAGGATGTCCTTGTTCTATTGCAAGTCAACTTAGAGGTGTTTCAAGTTGAGTCAACATCCAACACTCTCTCCCAATAGGCATCGCCTTTTTATCGACACCACTAATGACATCATTAGTGATCTCGATCTAAATACAGGTGATGAGATCGGTTTCTTCGAACGTATAAGTATGGCGTCCCCTCTTTTTGCCTCCACTCGCCGCCACCTTCTCCTTATATACCTTTGCATTCCTCATCGGCCGTGGTTGTGTCTCCTCCGAGCCATGCCCTTCTTGCGGATCCTCACCTAATTTCACAGTCGAAAGGTTCCGTTGGTAATATAGATCGAAAAGATCACTGATCCAATTTGGAGAAAAGTAATTAGGACTGTTGGGATCCATTGAAGTCCAATTGGAGAGAGATTGAGAGAAAGTTAAGGGAAAATGAAGAAGATAAAATTGATTTTCATGTGAAAAATGTGTAGGAGTCAAATGGGTATTTATAGAAGAAAAAATAAAAATGAAGAATAAAAAAAGCTAAAAATGTTTATCATTGGCAGCCAATTTCAATTTTTTTTTAATTAAACGTGTGTAAGCCACGCGCCACATAATAAGGCCGTTGAGCTTGACTCGTTGGAACTAGTCATGCCTCGAGTTAATGGGCACTGCATCGACTGACTCGTGGTTTCGGCTAACTCGAGCTAACCCATCGAGTCAACCGATGCGGATGCCCTTCTTCCCATTCCTGTTGTTGCGTTCGACCGCTTCCTAGCCTTGGGGCCGCGTTGAGGAGTGCCGGAAGGTCAAGTTTCGTTGAACATTCGGGTTATCTCCCCCCAATATGTGAGTGTCTTTTGGTCGGCACACTTGATGGAGTTGTGAGTAGCCTCGTGCCCTCTATTGCTGCCGTATTTTCTCTCTCATCCGAATCGTCGCGACATTTTCTCTTCTCCGTGACAAAGCTGTCGTTTGAGCTTTGTGCAAATACAATATCCTGTGCCCACAACTAGACTAGCTAGTGGTAAGTCCAGAGTCGAATCCACAGGGAACTGAGCAGTAACTCCTCCTGCAAGGGTGTCACTAAAAGAGTTTTGTATTCTGCAGTGTTCTGACCACAACGTGCTTATGGGCAGAACGGGGTTTCCAACTAAAACTGAAATAACAAGGTAGATAAATCAAATAACAAAATAATTCTGACTTGGGTTTGAATCACTAAGCATGAACTGGACACTCGATCATTGGTGCAAAGATTAATCACTATACTCGCATACCAGTGGTTATAGGCATAAGAATTGTTGCGCCCCTATTGTCACTCATCACGCACGCAAAAATCCCTTGCCCAATCTATCCTTTCAGTGTATGATTCCTTAGAAGGGTCAGCTAATGGAAATCAACTACTCCGGGCAACATCCACGCTCTCTGCGATGGCCTATCGCTAGTTGTGTGACTCATCCAAAAACACCTAACGGATGGACTTGAATTTATACGAGGTCGTCCTAGGGCGGTAAGGTGACTCAAGTCGTCTCTCAAGGAAGGCTTAGCAGGGCTTCGATCGTGCTACTCACAATAAACAGAAATAAACCTAAACACTCTAATCGGGTAGATTGGGTCTGACACTCTCTCTTTAATTCTAGGCGTAATTAAATAAAGCTTGTAAATTATCTAATGCAGAATCAACAGGAAGCATATAAATGTATCTAGGCGAAATAATGGAAGCAGATTAAGAACGCAGGAAAGCCAAAAACCTAGGGTTTTAACTAGCAATCTAGAAAGCAATAGTAAATCAACAACCATAAACACTAATTATCTAGGCGATGAAAACATCAAAAGCATAAATCAAATATCATTATCTAAGTGCTCGATTATCTAGGCAATGCAATAACAAGAAAGCTTGTAAAGATTAACTAATCAAAATGAAGAACTTACAATCGATTCAATGAAAACAACGATCTAGCGGAATCCACAAGTATCTAGAATGTTTCTATCTAACTAAACTAAGGGAAAAAAGCATAAAATCGCAGGTGGAGGCTGCTGGGGTCGGAAGTTCTCTTCAAAACCCTAAAAATCGGATTTTATAGGGTGAAAACGTAACTGCCGGAATTACACAGGGACGGCGGCGCCGTGGACGGCGGCCGCCGTGGGACGGCGCCGCCGTGAGGGGCCTTCGCTGATTTTCTCCAAAAGACGGACGGCGCGCGCCGTGAGGCGGCGGCACCGTGGACGGCGGCCGCCGTCGCTGCCCTTGCTGATCTTCTCTCCAAGCAATGCACGGCCCGCGCCGTGGGGCCGCGGCTGCCGTCTCGATGGCGGCCGCCGCCTAGCGGCAGCGGCCGTGAGCCTGACTCCAAAAATTGCTCGAAATGATGCCAAACCGCTCATCAACTCCCGAATCCTGCACACGACAGTAGTACACCCAAAAAGTCATCGAGCACGTGCAAAATAAATCACAAAGGTACGAAACGAGCTCGAATGCGCAGCAGGAAAACTCACAAAATCATCACAAAATAGGGCTAAACAACCCCCCCACACTTAATTCCTTGCTTGTCCTCAAGCAACAATCACAACATCGACAGAAAATCCTCCAGCGATTCTTCTCACCAGGCAAACACAACCAATCCAAGTCTTTCAAAATATCGAAGTCCCCAATCGGGTGTTCAAAGTTAAGGTTTAAAATGCAACAACAAGATGATACAACTCAATCCGATCAGACCCAGTTCTCCGCTAGGGGTGAATTTCCTAATGCAATTTCCTTTATAATCATATCTCATCCTTTTTCACATTCTTACATTTTTTTCACATTTCACTTTCTCTTTTTTTTTTGGGTCAAGTTATTTTCGCTCTCAATAGACGGGCCATAATTCACGAGATTGAACTTTTGGAGGTGATCCAAAATATTCTCGTGTGGTTTCCCATGCTCATAATGAAGCCATTAGAGGAGCAGAGACCCAGATCTATCAAAAACTCAACAACCAACCAAACAATTCAACACAGAGAAAGATATTAGGAATTTGCACTGAAAACACTCCCCCTAGCTTCTACCGGACAAATCACGTCAAAAATTGCTCATCAGGGTGTTGCACCAAAACCTTAAAATAATTACACTTCATTGGGAACAAATCAATCAAGAAAAACGAGGATAACAAACAACCAAGACACAATCCAGAATCGCCAATGAACCACTATCAACATGCGATGCACTTAAAAACAAGCAAGAAAACAAGGCAAGGGGACCATTCGCCCCAACACAAGAAAGCCCAAGGACACAACAAGAAGACACCCACAGGATTTACAAATACCAACAAACGCCCCCCCACACTTAAAATCTGGCCCTGTCCTCAGTGCAAACAAAAAGAGGGGTGAAAGAGGAAACTTCCCAAAATACCGATCCAGTGGTGAGTCTGTAGTGTCCCACAATGTCTGCCTCTCTCTCGTCCAAAGAACAAGCAGTCTCCAACACAACAACCTGCACCAAACAACAAAAGCAACAAAACAAGACACAAACAAAACGAAAGAAAAACGAAATAAGAAGAAGCAAGAAAACATGGGTTGCCTCCCATGCAGCGCTAGTTTTTAAGTCGCCAGCCCGACTAAGAGAAACCCTTAACCAAAATCCGATTGAAGCTCCAGCTGCCTTAGCGCCCTTGTAAACACATCTTCTTGAATTGCAGCTGCGGGTCCTCCAAATGAGCGTTCCATGCTCATATCAGGAGATGGTCCTCTTTCCACCCATCCAAGGAGATCGAGTGACACCACCTCATCGAACTTCTCTTCCAGTAGCAAGGCAGTCAGAAAGCCTTGCTCTATATCACCTTCCTCGTGCAGCTTATCCAGAGATTCCTGCTCAATGTCAGCCTCATCCTGCAGCTTATTCAATAGTTCCTGCACAATACAGTTCTCCTCCAAAGCATCAATAGTTTCAACATAAGAGCAGCTTTGAATTAAGGAAGTGGAGGGAGTAGGTTTTTCATCAAAAGTTGAGAATGTTACCGCTCTACCTGCCCCTGACATACTCACAGTTCCCGTACTCACATCAATGCGAGTCTGGGTGGTGGCCATAAAGGGTCGGCCAAGCAGCACGAGATGCCCATTCTCGCCTCTAATCCCTTTTCCCACATCAAGGACAACAAAATCAACCAAGACACTAATCCCCCTCACAACAACCTCAACATCCTCAACAAGGCCCCGTGGACTACTAATAGAGCCGTCAGCTAGCTCTATCTTCAAATTCGTGCCTTTCAGCCTTTTATTACCCAATTTTTCAAAAATATCAAACGGCATCAAATTGACTGCCGCGCCCAAATCAAGCATTCCAAACACCTTTTCAACCCCACCTAAGCTAATATCCAAAATAAAGCTACCTGGATCTCCTTGCTTGGGTGGTGGTCGGTCAAGTGCATCAGTGACAGGTGGCAGTGGCTCACTGGGGCATTGGGTGGCCTTGATTGCCTCCACGGTTTTGCTTTTCCATTTCGCCGTGGTTATTGGGGTAGTTTCCTTGATTACCGCCACGGCATGAGCTTGACGCGGCTGTTTGTCCTGGTTTAGGAACTTCCCAGTTGGCTGTTCTTGCTGCAGCTGATTTAGGGCTCCTGTAAGTTGCCCAACTGTAGTCTCGAGGCGCTTGATGGTAGCACTCTGAGACTCCATGTTCTGTTTGGTCATCTCCATAAAGGACTGCATGGTGTCCTCGAGAGACGGCTTCTGCGGTTGAGCTTGCTTCTGACACTGTTGGGGGGCATTCTGGTATTGCTGCTGCTGCTGAAAATTCCCTTGTTGCATAGGAAACTGTTGATACTGCTGAGGCTGCTGCTGTTGATAAGCTTGAGTGTAGTTCTGCTGCTGAGCTCTCCAACCCGAATTGGAGCTTTGTTGCCCTTGATTAAAGCTGGGCCTCTGTTCAAATTGAGGCCTCCCAGGATAGCCCTGAGCAGCATAGACTTCTGCTTGTCCTTCAGGTGGGAATTCGCCCATTCGATGGCATGCGTTAATTCCATGGCCAAATTCGCCACATATTCCACATCCTTCTGCTGGTGGCGCGTGAACTGGTGGGGCTTCTGCCTGGTTCATCTTGAGGTGCTGAACTTGCCTCATCAATTCTGCTACTTGCTTCTGAAGCTCATTGTTGGGAGCTACTGCATTGGCTTCAACCCTCCTTCCTCTAACTGATTTCTGTTGAGAACTCGCTGCAAGTGTGTTGAAAATCTCCTTGAGCTCATCAGCTGTCTTCCGGGCAATGTTGCCCCCTGCTGTACTGTCCACCATAAACTGTGCCGTCTGAATCAATCCGTCATAGAAAAACTGCATCAACATGACGGGTGCTAACTGGTGTTGTGGGCACTGGCGGAGGAGCTCTTGGAATCTCTCCCAAGCCTCGTGGAAAGGCTCGTCAGCTCCTTGCATGAAGTTCATTATTTGGCTCCTAATCTCTTGAGTCTTGTGATTAGGGTAGTACTTCAGCATGAACTTCTCACTCGCCTCTCCCCATGTGGTGATGGAGTTCGGCGGCAGGGACAGTAACCACGTTCTCGCCCGGTCCTTGAGTGCGTAGGGTAAGCACTTGAGTCTCAACTGATCCTCGGTGAGTTCCAGCAGTGGGAAGGTCTGCACTTGGGTGCAGAAATCACGGATGAACTGCAAGGCGTCCTCACTGGGCATCCCATAAAAGAGCGGCAACAGGTTTAAATCATTGGGCTTCAGATTATAATTCCGGACCGCCGTGGGAAGCACTATCGCAGAAGTGCTAGTGGTCCCAATAACTGGCCTGGAAAAATCTCCCATGTTATGGACATTCTGCTCCGCCATTGCTTCTTGGTCAAGATTGGGCCGAGCTTCTTCTTCTTCTTCTTCTTCAGAGTGCTCTGAAAGCGTCTCCTCAACGGCTTCCAGGATGGGATTGGTAGCAATTCTCTCTTCACGGTCTCCCTCTCGAGACTGTGATTCCACAAGGGTTCTCGAACTGGACTCAGACTCCTCCTCCAGGCTTAAAGGGACCTCACGAGGTCGGTGAATATTGTCGTAGTAAGGTGCAAGCTTCCTCTTCAAGCTTCTGCGTCCTTGCATACACAACACGAACAAACAAATCAAACGCACCGGAGGGAGAAAATAACCGAGTCAAAAGAATTAAACAAAAGAAAACACGGAAAACAATGCAACACAATCAAATGCCTAAAGCCTTCCCCGGCAACGGCGCCAAAATTTGACTCATCCAAAAACACCTAACGGATGGACTCGAATTTATACGAGGTCGTCCTAGGGCGGTAAGGTGACTCAAGTCGTCTCTCAAGGAAGGCTTAGCAGGGTTTCGATCGTGCTACTCACAATAAACAGAAATAAACCTAAACACTCTAATCGGGTAGATTGGGTCTGACACTCTCTCTTTAATTCTAGGCGTAATTAAATAAAGCTTGTAAATTATCTAATGCAGAATCAACAGGAAGCATATAAATGTATCTAGGCGAAATAATGGAAGCAGATTAAGAACGCAGGAAAGCCAAAAACCTAGGGTTTTAACTAGCAATCTAGAAAGCAATAGTAAATCAACAACCATAAACACTAATTATCTAGGCGATGAAAACATCGAAAGCATAAATCAAATATCATTATCTAAGTGCTCGATTATCTAGGCAATGCAATAACAAGAAAGCTTGTAAAGATTAACTAATCAAAATGAAGAACTTACAATCGATTCAATGAAAACAACGATCTAGCGGAATCCACAAGTATCTAGAATGTTTCTATCTAACTAAACTAAGGGAAAAAAAGCATAAAATCGCAGGTGGAGGCTGCTGGGGTCGGAAGTTCTCTTCAAAACCCTAAAAATCGGATTTTATAGGGTGAAAACGTAACTGCCGGAATTACACAGGGACGGCGGCGCCGTGGACGGCGGCCGCCGTGGGACGGCGCCGCCGTGAGGGGCCTTCGCTGATTTTCTCCAAAAGACGGACGGCGCGCGCCGTGAGGCGGCGGCACCGTGGACGGCGGCCGCCGTCGCTGCCCCCGCTGATCTTCTCTCCAAGCAATGCACGGCCCGCGCCGTGGGGCCGCGGCTGCCGTCTCGACGGCGGCCGCCGCCTAGCGGCGGCGACCGTGAGCCTGACTCCAAAAATTGCTCGAAATGATGCCAAACCGCTCATCAACTCCCGAATCCTGCACACGACAGTAGTACACCCAAAAAGTCATCGAGCACGTGCAAAATAAATCACAAAGGTACGAAACGAGCTCGAATGCGCAGCAGGAAAACTCACAAAATCATAACAAAATAGGGCTAAACATTGTGCTTTGCCCAGAATGCTTTAGAAATTAGATAGACCCACTTGACTCTTACGCCGATATTTCACAGCAGTCACGGCTCCAACACTCGTTGTACTATTTTGGAGGTCGATGGCGTTTCGCCTTATGCCCAAATTATTACTTGTGGCCAGAACTTTCTAGTTAACTAGTGATCAATTAATTAACCAAGTTGTTACAACCTTATTGAATCAAACCTAGTGTATCGGGAATATGCTCATACAGTTGTTATGCCCAAATTAGACCTCTCGAGTGAAGTGTTCATGCTTAGATCATCTTGCCCAAATCAGAATATAGAACTTAGGCAAACATAAAGTAAATAACACAAGCAAATGATATAAAGGAAAACATAACTGAAATTGAAATTGCTTAAAGGGAAATATAAGTACCTACGGCCAAAAGTGCCGTGCAAAACATGTAACGAAAAGTACTAGATTATGCCCATAGCCCGGGCAAGCTTGCACTTCACACTAACTGCACAACAGATCGGTTCTTCAACACCCTTGGCTTTAGAAGCTCTTCGGGTATTTATAGGAGCGATTAGGGCAACGTAAGGCCCAGCCCATGATGTTGCGGCTGGATCCATGCAAGCATGGAGATGCTTATCCCTTTTCAGACCTAATCTTCATGAAGATTTGTTTCCTTTTGGATAAGGCGGTGGTTTGGCCTCATCGGTCTCTTTTGGATAGCTGCCGCCCTTGGCCCATATCAAACTCCCACTTGCAGTCCTCCCTCGCCCGCCTGTTGTGCCTCCGACTTCTTCCCTTGCCTTCCTCCCCTTGCCTGCCAGCTCTCGTGCGGTACTTATGGGCATAAGGGATGGTTTTGCCTCCAACTCCCCTTTGCTTTCGGCGCATACCTCTTTCACGAAAGGTGACAGCAATTTCGACCCCTGGAGCACCTTTTGCCCACAAGCTGGTCCTGCCACGGAACTACGCCCTCCCAGGCGACCAAACAACACAAACAAAAGGAAAAAGACTCGATCTAGACCTAAAACAGACACAAAAACAGAGCACAAACCTGGGCTCATCACTCCGACGCGCCACTGCGATACTTTCTCTTCTCCAATGCCCACTGCTACGCCCTCTGATCACGGGACAAATCCGTGTAAACAGTGGGAGAAAATTGGTGCACGATAGAAGCACGTTAGATTTCAACGTGGTGTTCGCGAGGATTAACAACAACAACAACAACAACAACAACAACAACAACAATAATAATAATAATAATAATAATAATAATAATAATAATAATAATAATAATAATAATAATAATAATAATAATAATAATAATATATCTAGAAGTGGAAAGATGTAAATGAATACATTTAGGTATAAAGTGTTGTATATCTTGGAATGAAGAGTTAAAATAAACGAAAAAACTAAAAATACTGATTGAAAGCATTTTTTTGGTTATATAGATTATACTCCCTCCGTCCCTGAAATGGCTTCCTCTTTGGAGACGGCACGGGTTTTAAGAAAAAATTGTAAAGTGTATTGATAGTGAAAAAAAAAAGTGTTATAATTAGTATTGAAAGTGGTAAAAAGTGAAAAGTAAGAATAAATAAAGTATTATTAGCGATGGGGTAGTTGTTCAAAAATGGAAAGAAAAAAAGAGGAAGTTATTTGGGGGACGTTCTAAAAAGGAAAAATATGAAATTATTTCAGGGACGGAGGGAGTAAAAGTTATTAAGGCCATACAGGCTATAAAAGTTACTTTCTCTGTTCGCGATATCGTTTCCACATTTGCCATTTCGGTCCGTCTGCGGACTGCGATATCGTTTTCACTTTCATTTATAGAAGTAGGGTTCACAAATTTTCACTCACAATAATAATGGAACCTAAACTCTACACACTATAATATCCACTACCATCTATTACTATTCACCACTTTTCTTAAAATTCGCGCCGTCCATAATGTAAAAGCGATATCGCGGACGGAATGAGTATTTAGGTCGTATATTTTATTATTCTAAAAAAAGGTTGTATATATATTTTGTTTCACGATCTGTTGGTCGTATTGAACAAAAATATATACGTGTAAAGTTCCTAATAATAATTAGAAACAAAAAATTAGATCAAATCTTTATATATATAAAAAGCAAAGTAAATGTAATTTAATTCAATTGCAAGGATATAATTAGAAATTGAGTAAAAAAATTATAAAACAACTTAACAAACTGGCGACTACTACTTCCTACAAAACCGTGCCTTTTTCATTTTTAAGGTACAACTCATTGTTTTCATTTAATTGAAAATTGTGTTTTAAATGTAGTCAACTATTCTTCTTATCTATATATATATATATATATATATATATATATATATATATATATATATATATGAGAGATCAAATGAAACATTAACTTATGTGTTAACTAGGAACCAATATGAGCCCTTCATTTTAAAAAATCTATGGACAAGATTAATTGATAACCCCTCCCTATATATATATATATATATATATATATATAGGGGAGGGCTATAATAAAAATACTTTTAAATGTATAAAATATGGATGAATCTTGTCCATTAGATCTTGATTGATCTAATGGCTTAAAATTAGCCAAATAATATTTTTAATAACAAACGAAAATCATGTTGAGGATAAACTAGTAATTTCTACATTATTAAAATCGGTTAAGAAGATTTGATTAAGTAATCAAATCTTTATTTACATATATTCTCTATTAATTTGGGTAATACATGTCTTCCCCATCTCACGCATGATCAATTTAATTCGTAACACAACTAAATAAATTTGATGCAAATTTAATCACATTTTGATTCGTAACACAACTAATAAAATTAGTGTAAATCATTTTGTTTTGATTTGTGACACAACTAATAAAATTCGTCCATTTGAGCACTAATTATTTCACATTTTTTTTTCTTAATAATTCGTAACATACTACTTTAAATTCGTAACTACACTACGTAGATGTCCATTTACAATATTACTTGCAATCTCACCTAAATTAGAATAGCAGAAAACCTTATAATTCGTAATATAATACTTTAAATTTGTAACTACACTATACTGATATTCGTTTACAATATTACTTACCATTTCACCTAAAACCATAGCAGAAGGCCTTATAATTAGTAATATAAATTCATAAGGATTTGCATACAAATTCCCAGATAAAATATTTTTTAAATAAAGTAAATCACAGTAACTTTGAACACGATATTCGTAATAACGTGTATTACAATTCGTAATCGTTGTTTAGGTATTCGTAATTCACATATATTCTGATTCGTAATCGTTGTTTAGATAATCGTAATGATTTACATACGATTCCACACAAAAAACAGTAGCGGTTGAAGTTTTGGTTCTGTGATGTTTTTAATCGTCTTATTTTTTTTTGTAGATTAAATATGTTATTGATTTGAATCGAAAACTTAATTACCGCGATTATAATCATTACAAATCTTTATTTCCATAATAAATATGCACCATTATCGGAAACCCATATCTGAAAAAGGAAGGTCTTTTTTCGAATACCAGATTTGCCCCCTCCAGGTTCATTTGTTACGAACCGTCTGTAAACCCAACACAAATTTAGTCAACTTCAAACTTTAAATTTGAACCGTATAAAATTAGAGATCTGTGGTCATGATTGGTTCTTATTTTATACTCTAATGAGTGTTTTCACTGTAGCCCTCCCCTATATATATATATATATATATATATATATATATATATATATATATATATATATAATAACAAAATTAATTATTATATATCTCTAAATAAACTCAAAAACAAATTAATTTTTTATTTTCTTATTTCTCTTTATTTATTTATTTATGATACTTTGATTATTATATTATGCATTTAAAATTAATTTAATGTATAAAATATATGAATAAAACAAAATAACATTACTATAAAAAGACATCAAATTACAAATTATAGTCTATTTGGGCATATCACATGTTGTGCATATTTTTTTATCATATTAAATCAATAAGTATAAAATATTCATATATATTACTCGAGTCTAAAATTATGTGTAAATTATTTACATAAAAAAATTCTAAAAATATGTCATCAGATATTATTATTTTCTTAATTTTGATTTTAATTTTTGATATTTATTTCATCATCAAATAAATGAAAATTAAATTCAAGATTCAATAATCCAAATTTTATTGAATCAAAAGTTACAAGAGATAAAGAAAATCTTACATGTTTTAATTAATTTGTTCAAAATTAGTGTTGTTTTCTAAATATGACAACTTTTTTTTAATTAATGTATGTATTTTTTATTTTTATTTTTTTTATCTTTGATAGGTATTAAATTAAGTTTAAATGTCTTTACGTGTTTATTAATATGTCAAAATTATGTGTTGAAATACGATCTGTCAAGGTCCAATATGCTTAATAGCAACCATTTCCATTCCTTAAATTATGAAGATTTTTGGTGAAATTATAGCTTTGATGACTGAATTTTTAGTTTAAAGTTTGAATCTCATAGATTGACTTGAATCTCATAGATTTTTTTTTTAATTCATCATTTTTCACACTAAATTAATAATGTTACATTGAAAATTCATACAAAACTTATTTTATGCGATAAATCTGGTTTAATTTGTACAATTATAGAACTCCCTATATAAGTAATACGTTTATATATAAACACATGCTATATTTTTGTATAAATTACATGCGTTATATTAAAATATTAAATCACTTTGCAAAAATTAATTTTAGTATCAAATTTTTAGTTTTATTAGTTTATACTAATATTATAAAACATATATATGCATATTTTACATGAGTCTAAATTCACATTTACCGCGCATAGCGCGGGAGGTATACTAGTAATAGTAATAGAGGTGGTCTTGGGTACACCCGGGTGTACTGTACAACTGAGTTACATCTTCACTTAAACTTTGATCCGTACCCTAATTTGAACCCATATTCAGATCCAAATCATATAAATAACACTATTTTAAGTACGGGTCAACCCGATTGTACGGTACACCCGGGTGTATCCAAGATTTTGTGATAGTAATAAGCAGATTCCACTATCTTACCATAATTTACAATCGAATTAACTTTACAAAAAAAATAAAATCAAACATCTAACTTTTCACAAATAAACATCAGGAAAAAAAAGTAATATCCAACTAACTACCTAGAACTTTTAGAAGCCTAAAAAAACTTCCTACCTAGAGGCCTAAATGTGAGGGTACAAGTTTTTTGAAGAAAAAGATGAAATGATTTTGGGAATTGAGTGGTTTAGTTAAGATGATCATGATTCCGGTATACTCTGCAGAGAAGGCCTCCAGGAGCGGTGATGGTCCTCGCCGGCGTTGATGAGTAATTGGGCCAAAACTTGCTGCACCGACAGCCCTTCCACGTCGGCTTTTTTCAACAGTTTCTCCAACTCTGTCTTTGATATTTTGATCTTCACCTCCGAAGTAGAACACGAAAAGCTCTCCCTCTCCCTCTCCGTCGTGGAACCCCACTCTTCGCCGCCCCATTCCACGCTTGCAATTGATCCTTTCCTTATGCAATTTCCCATGCTCTAAATTCTAATCTTCGTGTTATTAGATTTTGATTTTTGAGGGTGGAAGATTTCTGGTGAATGGGTGTCGCTGATATTATATATGCAAGGACCTTGTTCGAGTGTGGGACCCGCTCCACCTATTTCGGCTTGGATCCACGCCACCTCATTTGTTGAGCTGGAAGGTCGATTGGCTTCCTTGCCCTTGCTTTATTACTCCCTCCGTCCATGAAAAAGAGTCCCATTTGGGACTCGGCACGGGTTTTAAAAAAGTTGTTAAAGTAGGTGTAAGTGGAGAGAGAAATAAATTTATAGGGGTAGTGTTAATATGACTTTTAAAGTCCCTAATTCTCAATTAACTTTTGATGACAATTCATAATTTAAATTTAATAAAATTATTGAACACTTAATTTTTGAAATTAATTCAATATACACTTCTAACATAATTTTAATTAAAAATTCAATTCAGAATTCCATTTTCATTACTGATTCAGCTTGATGATCGAATTCAATGTAATTTAAGATGGTAAATTAACTTGAATTCAACAACAAATTCAAACAAATCAAACAAATTCGATTCTGAAAATTCCAGCAACAATTTCGAACAAATTCACTTGAATCCAGCAACAAATTCAGCAAAAATTCAGAAAATTCAGCAACAATTTCGAGCAACAAATTCAGAAATTACAGCAACAATTTCGAACAAATTCACTTGAATCCAGCAACAAATTCAGAAAATTCAGCAACAATTTCGAGCAACAAATTCAGAAATTACAGCAACAATTTCGAACAAATTCAACAAATCAATTCCAGCAACAAATTTAAGAAATTACAGACCAAATCGAGGCGGCGCCTTAGGGTTTCGATCTCAGAGGGAGCGAGGCAACGGGATCAGTGAGGCAGTGCTTTCAGACGATGGGCTCGGCGACGGCTGTTCGGCCGGGAACGGAGAAGTGACTGGCCTCTGCAGCGGTGGCCTTCCGGTCGTGGCGCTTAGGGAAGCGGTGAGAGAGAGAGAGATGAAGCTAGGGGATTTAGGGTAGATTCTGGATTTTGGGGATTTAGGGCTGAGTGGTGAGAGAGAGAGAGGTGAAGCCAGGGGAGCGGCGCTCAGGCGCGGCTTCGCCGGAGAGGGAACCGCGGCGGCCGCAGCCCTCGCTGCTGTCACCTTCGCCGGCAGTAGATGAAGGCGGCGCGGCGTCTGGGTTCAAGGGTGCGTGAGAGTTTGAGAAGAGAGAGAGGGCGTGAGGCGAGAGGTGAGAGAAGGGAGGTGCACCGATGGTGGTGCCCGGAGAGCCGGCGACGCCGGTGAGGAAGGAGGGGGGAGGGGGGCGCTGCATCTCTGTGTGTGTCGTGTGTGTTTTGTGAGTGTGTGCGTGGGTTTTAATTAGGTTTTAATTAAGGAATTAACTCAATTATTTTTAGTTATTGAGGTAGATGTATTAATGGCAAAGTAAAGTAAATATTGAAGTCTATGGAGGGTATAATGGTACAAAAAGTGAAACAGGACTCTTTTTTGTGGACAAAAAAAAGAGGGGAAACAAGATTCTTTTTCGTGGACGGAGGGAGTATTATTTATTATTTAATTATTATTATTAAATGGATGTACAAATTTTAGTATCGTTAACAAACCGCCAGCGTTGAACTTGAACGAATCATTTGACCCGGATGAACCAGCAGCCAAATTGTTACGGAAAGATTGTTTCAAACTTTATGATGTCACAATTTCTCTAGTTTATCCTTTCATTTTTCTTTATTCGCATTTCTCTAAAATAGAAATAATTTTTTCTTTCACAGTAATTACTCATGCATTTGTATCCTAAGTATTTTTTATACAATTCAACTTTTTCCTGAAATCGAATAATAGGAATTCAGATTGATACATAAGTTTCTCACCTCACAAATACAAAAATACCGCGTGATTTTAAGTTTCTTTTTAAATTTTGTTCAAATCGGTTTAGTTTACAAAATATCCATGCCCCATAAATTATATATTGATAATAAACCAAAATTATATAAAATTCGTAAAACAAATCTCATGTGATGTTATAATAAGATACAATGTACTCGGATGGCCATAATGAAGATTGAAAATCAAATTTTGGCCTCTAATATTCAAACCACAAAATCTGGCCACTAATTAGGCGGTATGCATAATATACTCTTTTTACTCGGTCGCTAGGGTTATTGTGCGACCGCTGGGTGATTGCGCGACCGCTGGAAGCTTATGGGTGAGTTGCGCGCTCGCGGGGAAAAGTCAGCGCCCGCTGCACGTATGACACTTATGGCACTAATAGTGCCATAAGTGCCAAGAGGATCATTTTATTACTTGGTTTTATTTTGGATTTTCGTTGACACTTATGGCACTATTAGTGTCATAAGTGCCAAAAGAACCATTTTAAACACTTGTAGGGTTTAGATGTTCCATTTATGATTTCTTGATTCTATTGTTGTTGTTTCTGTATTTTTGTTGCACGTATGACACTTATGGCACTAATAAGTGCCATAAGTGCCAAAAAGACCATTTTACTTGGTTTTATTTTGGATTTCCGTTGGCACTTATGGCACTAATTAGTGCCAACGGAAATCCATTAGTGCTAACGAAAATCTAAAATAAAACCAAGTAAAATCTTGACACTTATAGCACTATTAGTGCCATAAGTGCCTAACCCGACCCGGCACGCGACCTGCGTGCGCTTGATCCTACCCGATCCGCCCTTAAAAACGTCCAAAATCAATAAAAATGGTCAAATTTTATATTTTTTTAATGTGTGCTCATAAATTGTGTTTTATACCTCATTTTAACTATTTCAAAATTTTACTCTTATAATAATATGCTTAAGCTTAACAATGAATGTGGCTGCCACAGTTAGCGTCTTAGCGAGCTTACTAATCTAGAATCTCAGCTCATTCTAGCCGACTCCGTGTGAAAAGCTGAGAAGCATGGAATCTAAAATCTATCTGGCACTTGTATGTGTTAGGTTTGGACCTGGCTCCTACCGTCTCTTCACTTTTCCATATTCTCATGATCATTAATCAATTAGAGATGTGTTTTATTTTGGATAAGACATGATTAATAAAATAATTTAAATTAATTAAAATACTTCATTCCTCCTAATTTTTATTATTCATTTAAGAGTGACACATGTTTTAATAACGTGATTAGTGTGTTGTGAGTCAGTGAGTGTAATATGTGAGTGTTAAAATAATTAAAGTGCAGCAAGGATCCCATCTATTTTTACCAAAAATATAAATGAATATCAAAATATGGGACGAACAAAAAAGAAAAGATAGATACTAAAAGTTGGGACGAAAATAATATTTAATATACATAATTAGTTCCATGATGAATACCTTGACGTGTGTTCAAACAATTCAATTGAGTGATTATTTATCACCTCAACTTTTCCTATTCATCCTCAAATTCATAATGCAAAATTTCAAAAATACTCTCACTAAACTTATTATTGGTTTTATTTGTCATCAATTTTTTAATTTTTTGCGAGATTATAAAAAAGAACTCTAATTTTTCACAATGTAGTTTTCTCTATACATTCTAGTAAGGCTGGTAAACCGGTACCGGTTTTTCAGTTAAAACCGTAACTGAATCGAAAAAATCGATTATCGGTTAATCGAAAACCGATTTTTCCTGATTTGGTTCGGTTATCGGTTAGTACTCTCACAACAAATCGGTTAATCGGTTTAACCGGTCGATTAACCGGTTAAACCGATTAACCGATTTTTTTAAAATTAATTAATTTATTAATTTATTCACATTAGTTATTTTAGGGACTTAGGGTTCCTCTGTTCCATTGATTTGGCCATTCCACCCGCCTCCAGGCCCTCCACCCCTCCCTTTCTATCTTCCGGCCTCCCATCCCCGCCTCCCACCGGCACCGGCGCCTCCCTCCCTTTCTCCAGTCCCAGCAGGCAGCAGCAGCAGCTCGTCGCTCAGCAGGCGCCTCCCTCCCTTTCTCCCATCCTCGCCTCCCCCGCCGGTTTTTTCCTCCGGCAGCAGCAGCAGCTCGTCGCTCTACCGGCGTCGCTCACTATGTCAGGCTCGTCTCCTCCGCCGTTTTCCCCTCCGTCAGCAGCAGCTCGTCCATTCAGCAGGTTAACATCTTTTCTTTTCTTCCTTTTTAGGTTTTTAGGCATTGTTTAATTTGAGAAGTTCATGAGTTGCGGGATGAATTGCTAAGTTCTTTTACATCTAGTTTGTGTTTGAATATTTCATTGTTAAAGGTATTACAAATATTCATGGTGTTGATGTTAGGACAACTCGTTTCTCTTTCGAAGAATCTTGAAACGCTCTTTGATATTGCAAATATTCATGTTAGGACAGCTCATTTGAGAAGTTCATGGAGTTGATGGTTTTCTTGCTCGGTGCTTGTTTAGATGGTGACAAAAGTCTGAGTTGGGTTTATTAAAATGTCATTTGTCATCCTATATCTCCACACATGTTGCCCCTAATGTTTGTTTATAATTGAATGGCCTCTAGCCGTTAGATTTGGCATGGAAAAACACGACATGTAGAATGGCCTCTACTTCACTTAATAATTTCTTTTTTTATTATTATGTCATACATTTTCAGGCAGTAATGTTTTGCATTATATTCTGTCAGTTTTGGAATTTTGATAAGTTCATATTATATTTGAACTACTCCGTATTATATTTTATTGAGCCCCTTTTTGAAGGATTGTTACAATTTCTTGTTTGTAAAGTTCCAATCTTTACTATTGAATTGGACTTTTGATTTGCTTTGACAAACTGCAAATAATTTAATGTAAAAAATATCACCACAAGATTACATAATTAAAAGTCCTGGACCTTTGCTTTCTTTTATTGTATATTTTTTCCTGGACATATTTGTAACTTAGAAGTATGTAATTAATGTGTGATTTGGACCTTTGCTTTTTTTTTTTTTATTGTATATTTTTCCCCCATTAAATAATATTGTAGAAAAAGGGATTCCATAAAGTCTGAAGGTATACTTGCTTCGTATGTTGCATTCTTTTGCTTAAACTCTATTGCGTTTGTGATGTTTAATGATAGCTTAGTAAAGCAATTCGAGTAACTGATTTGGAAGATTTTGCAAAGTGATGATGCATGCATAACCTTGAATTGAATAGCTTTGTCCTTGTTGTTGTAGTGTGCTTGTGCAGGCGATAATTTGATCAGTTTGTAGAATGACCTCTACTTCACTTAATAATTCCTTTATTTTATTATTATGTCATGCATTTTCAGGCAGTAATGTTTTGCATTATATTCTGCCAGTCTTGGAATTTTGATCAGTTCATATTATATTTGAACTACTCTGTATTATATTTTATTGAGCCTCTTTTTGAAGGATTGTTACAATTTTTTGTTTGTAAAGTTCCAATCTTTACTACTGAATTGGACTTTTGATTTGCTTTGACAAACTGCAAATAATTTAATGTGAAAAATATCACCACATGATTATATAATTAAAAGTCATGGACCTTTGCTTTTTTTATTGTATATTTTTTCCTGGACATATTTGTAACTTAAAAGTATGTAATTAATGTGTGATTTGGACCTTTGCTTCTTTTTTTTATTGTATATTTTCCCCCCATTAAATAATATTGTAGAAAAAGGGATTCCATAAAGTCTGAAGGTATACTTGCTTCGTATGTTGCATTCTTTTGCTTAATCTCTATTGCGTTTGTGACGTTTAATGATAGCTTAGTAAAGCAATTCGAGTAACTGATTTGGAAGGTTTTGCAAAGTGATGATGCATGCATTACCTTGAATTGAATAGCTTTGTCCTTGTTGTTGTAGTGTGCTTGTGCAGGCGATAATTTGATCAGTATTTATTACTCAACTTTGTATAGTTATATCCCTCCCTGCACATTATAAGTTGACTAACTTCTTGATTAGATGGAGATTATTGAAAATGGATCACAATCTATCACACAACAAGCTAGCAATAGGCTTGGAATTGAAGACGATGATATGTTTGAAGAGGTTGAAATACGTGAACTAGAGGGTGATGATGAAGAACCAAAGGCAAAAAAAACTAGGAAATCTTCTGGGACAAGGTCCACTGTTTGGGCCGATTATATTCAGGTTATGGACAGAGAAGGGGATGAAAAGATTAAGAAAGGGAAATGCAAACGGTGTGGCAAACTAATAAGGGCTGACCCGAATAAAAATGACACCACTGCTTTGAAGAATCATACTACTTCGTACTTGAAGAAGCATCAAGCAGCATCTAATCAATCGATTCTCAACTTACAACCCACTACTGATGGAACAGGATCGTTGACAAGTTCAAAATTCGATCAAAATGTCGTTAGAATGACATTGTGTCAGATGATCATCATGGATGAACTTTCATTTAGATTTGTCGAGCGTGAGGGGTTTAAGATGTTTATAGAGGCTGCATGTCCTATGTTCAAGATCCCGGGCAGACAAACAGTAAGAGCTGATTGTATGAGATTGTTTTTGGAGCGGAAGGTTATTTTGAAAACTTTTTTTCAAGCTAAAGACATGGGACGAGTGTCGATCACAACTGATTATTGGACAGGGATCAACAACACAAATTTTATTTGTGTCACAGCACATTGCATTGGCAAGGACTGGAAATTGCATAAAAAGATAATCAATTTTCGTAAATGCACTAGTCACACAGGTGATGATCTTGCTACTGCAATCATATCATCCGTGGAGAAGTGGGGCTTGCATAAGATACTCTGTTGCACGATGGACAATGCAACGACAAATGATGCTGCAATTAGGTACATGAAGCCAGATTTTGAGAGGTGGGGGACAAGTGTTTTGGTGGCAAGTATTTGCACATGCGTTGTGTTGCTCACATCCTAAACTTGATTGTGAAGGAGGGATTGGATGAGATTGACATGTCCGTGAGACGAGTAAGAGAAGTCGTCAAATGGATAAAGGCATCACCAACTAGAGCAGACAGGTTTAGAGGTTATGTGGAGGCCTTGAAGATTGACCGATCAAAAAACTGGTTCGATTATCGGTTAGGAAAATTGTTCTTAACCGGTTCCGGTTAACCGGTAAACCGGTTCGGTTATAACCGAACCCACCGGTTTACCAGCCCTACATTCTAGTCACAATCCTTTAATGTACGTCATAAATAATTATTCCAAACACAAAACTAAATGATCCAAATAATCCAATCTTGTTCTATCTATTAATTTTATCTATCGTATTCATTAAATTAAACGTTTGCATTTAGTCACCTATTTTTTTTATCTCAACTTTTATCCATTAAGAAGATGTTTATTTAGAAGGATTAGTCTTGATAGATAAAAAAATAAAATTAATTCTTTATTTATTTTAAAGGATTGAAACTTTAGAATATTTCAAGATTTTTTATTATTTTTATTATTAAAGTTAACTTTGTTTAATTTATATTTTATTAAAAAAGTATAATTGAAAAATTATAATTTTAAAAATAAAAATATTCAATTGTGTATATTATCAATATATCGTACAAAGTAAATGTCTCCTAATCTGAAATTAATGACCGCACTCCTGACCGACTCAAATTATTAGAAAGCTTCCACGTTGGGTGTCGCAGCCCGATTCCCGCCGCTAGTGATAGCGGGGTACGAGTATCGATACGACTATTTTAAAAGAATAAAAGACAAGAAGAACTAGATTGAACGTCATGCGGAAGCTTACATCAAAGCATGCTAAGAAAAATTCATCATAAATTAACCCAAGGGTAAAAACGTCAACATCGTCATAACTTTATAAATATCGGGAATTTCACGAACAAAAATAAAATGGGTATAGCTCATTTTTCATAAGGAAGAATAATATTCAGAGTATCGCAGCAAAAGGCGAACCGATTATATGTATGAAGACACATAATCGTGAGTAAATTGCTCGATCTCAAAATAAAGCAAAGTATTTCAAATTGTCATGACTCTATTAACATAAAGGCAATACAGAAATATAACTACGTCGATTGAAACGTTCCCCCACCAGCACCAGACCAATCTCGCTCCATGCTTAGCCTGCACATTTAGAAATACATGCAGGGCGTGAGTACATAATACTCAGTGGGCAAATGCCGAAAAACAAGGAAAGTGATCTTAGAGCTATAGGTTTGAAACTTGCCACATCTCAGCAATGCACAGGAATAAAGTTAGCGTAAATGAATCTGTGCATGCAGTTTTCATAATCATGACATCATAAAGAAACGACTGCAGTCAAAGATCTTAACATGTATGTACCACATCTACAACTCATCATCATCAAAGGTACTGAGAAGTAGGCCTCCCTCTCAAGTACCGTGACCGACCGACCCGAAGACGGCTCACAGTCACCTCTGTGCACAAAATCCCGCTTGTGGCAGGACCGAATTCGTCTCATCTCATCAGTAGAGGGTAACACACAAGCTCATACGATATATGTATACTCAAAACATTGCTCACCTGAAGTCCTTCGCTAATCCTGGAAAGAATCAGGTGACTTACTTCTTCTTCTCGCTCGGGCCTTCATATATCATCATCATCGTTATCGAAGGTTCATGTGATAAAACAAACCTTAGTCAGAAACTCATCTTCTAAATCCAATCTCATCTCAAATTATAACTTCTCACTCTACATCTATTTACCCAACAAAACTCAATCCCTAGGTATACTCAACTTCTAAGGATTCACACGTCCTACTCTCGACTTAACTCTCAACTCGGACCAAACTCATAGCAATCAAGTACATAAACAAGCATAAACACTTAAGCATATGAAAAACACACATAGACAAGTCAAAAACAAACTTCACTCTGCACTGACTCAACTTCAAAACCTCCCCAGACTCGGTATAGAACTCTCCTGGAGTCGTAACCTATACCAAAAGAAACCTCTTTGAGTCTAGTTTCATTTAAAAAAAAGTAGGATAAACAAACTCCAAGTATTTTAGGAGATATGACTGTTTTACTACAGTATACCATATTTGGCAGTTTTTAGCAATCGAAAAGTTTGATTTTTGAAAAATAGTAAACGTGGTAAAAAAGGTCTAAAATTTGGTGGGTACTTAGATAAGACACTAATGTCTTAACAATAAAACCTTGGGTTCCAAACCGTCAACGAAAGATACTGAAAAAGGTGACTCTATTGGCTACTCACCGAACAATTCGGCAGAACGTAGCAGTTTTGGTTTTACATTTTATAAAAATAGTAAACGAAGTCAAAATGACTTGAAATTTTACCAGTGTGCTTAAAACTCTCAAATATACCTACCATAAAAGTTTCATGGTGTTTAGGTATCAAAAACCCCTCGAAAACAGTAGGTCAGTGCATTATGAAAAATAACTCCGAACTCAATCACATAAGCAAACATGCTCAACTCAACATTCCTTCAAAGAAAACTCATCAAAGCTCATTTTAAACACTTATAGCACTCAAAAACATTCAAGTACAACATAATACTCATCATACTCAATCTCGACTCTTTTCTTACGTCATAAACTCAAATCTCAAGGAAAACGTTTCAACGAATGCATCAATTAAATTCTCTTTTCATTTTCATGCTCAAAATTACTCAATCATTCATAAATGACCTCATACGTCATATAACTCATTATACACACATAGATCCTCTTTAATCATTCAAACTAAACTAAGTCCAAATTTTACTTAGCCAACAAAAGACTTAATCAAACATAAATAGACACTAATTTCATGCTCAATCACATATATTCTAAACCAAAATCACTTAAATAACACATAGGTAAAAAGTCCTAATTTTTATTAAACTAAACTCTTTGAAATTTTATAAACACACATGAAACCTTAATCTAATCAGAGATCTATCAATTTTTACCATTTAAACTCACATATAAACCATCAATTTATAATTTAGGGCATAGATACACATATCCCTAATTTTATTAAACTAACTCACATCAAATTCATCAATTGACATCATATATTCCATCTACTCCATCAATCATCATCATAAACATCACATAGACTCATTTTCATCATCAATTCATCTTTTAACACATCAACTCACCAATTCCCAATTTTTAGGTAAACTAAACTCATCCAACTTTCACATCTCAAGGCATATACTTTCACAACACACATCAATCATCAACAAACACCACATAGATCTCATTTTTCACCCCAAATCAAGGAAAGAAAAAGAAAATTTTTTGAAGGGTTGAGACCCAAAATTTTTGAAAATTTGAGAGAAAACGAAGGGGTGATTTTCTTGCTTCAATCTTTCAAGAATACTCACATACAACATCATTCAAGCTAGATCTATGGATTACACGATCACTTACCCAAACTTTACACCAAATATTAAACTTTCTCTCTCTAGCTTTGAGGCCAATCTTTAAGGATCTCCTTGGATTCAAGTAGATGGGAGGTGTTTAGGTAAGATTTTGATGGTGATTTATGTGTTTGGCATACTTTTGTGAAGCTTTGAAGGTCTCGTTAATGGTTGACAATTGAGGAAATGTGAGAGATGAGGGAGAGAGAGTGAGTGTCGAATGGGGGTGGAAGGAGAGAGGTGATGACCGAAAATTGTGAGTGAAGGAGAGAGAAATACTTAGCAAGATTTGTGATGATTTTGGAAATCTTATGAAAGATTTGCTAATCTTTGAGAATATATGGCATTAAATGCCTTAGTCTCTCTCTCTAATCTATACACTCTCTCAATAATCCACTTGGCAAATGTATAATTAAGCACATGCTCAAAGGTATAAAATAATAGTGTGAGAAGGGTGATTAAATAATAACCACAATAATTATGGAAATATTACTCATTAATAAAATACCATAGCATAATTATTCATGTGACCAAATAAAATAATTATAGCACTAATATTAGTGCACTCACTCAATTATAATATTCCTCATCATAGGAAAAATAATTTAAAAATATTATGCTTGGAAAAATTTCCATAAACCGTCATCATTCGATTTCTCGGTAAAAATAAACCACAATTGCTTTGGAAACTTAATCAAAATTCCAAGTGCTAAAGTCCTCAAAGAAAAATATAATAATTTACTCATAAAGACATACGTAACAAAAATCACATAATCAATCAGTCATGTAAGTTCACATAATATCACGTCAAAGCAGTCGGCAAACACAGACAAACTAAACGTCTCTCTGACCGACTCTTTTCATCAAGGTTCTCACTCTTTCTTCCTCGACTCTATGTCAAACTCATTATTCCTATTTTATTAATAGAACAGTAAATCTCTGATAACTCGGTATCCGGTAATTCTATCCCCGATAGTCGAAAATAAAATAAAATCTCAACTCAATTCAATCAGCATCTCTAACTTAACTCATTTCTCAAATCTCATCACTCTAACTCCATCATTGATTTGTCCACTCGTAACTCTATTTAAAAGACAATCTGTCTTATCTGGTCATAAAAAAAAGTAATCTCGCATCTCGACATCTCAGTACTCTCTATAGTGCTAAGACACTATCTCACAACATAGGGAAAAGTATGGGGTGTTACATTGGGAGTCAAATGATAAAACATATAAGATATTGTTTTAATTTTTATTGTTTAATTGTTTGTCAATAATTGATTTTACAGAAATAGTCAATTGTTAATTTAAATGCATGTTGTCATTGCAACGCCGGTTTCACTTTCACTATTTTTTTTCTTCTGAAACCTTGCTATTCATCTTTTTTCTGAAATCATAATGATACCATTAAATTAGAGTCATATTTCTTTTTTGAATATAATTAGAGTCATATTTCTTATGTTTTGATTTTTTAGGTGAAAGTAGGGGTCTTTCATAGTCAATAAATTGAGTTAAACCGAGGACTAATCAATTTGAGCTCGGTTCGTTTAAATATTTTAGAATTTAAACTTAATTTAAAGTTTTGTCTTATTGATCAAGTTCGACTGGTCTTCTATATCAAGTTTGAGCTCAATATGATACTCGATAATATCATATATATTTCAGTTTGAACTCGAACTCGCCTAAAATAGGGGAATGTCATAGTCAATAAATTGAGTTACACCGAAGATTAATCAATTTGAGCTAGGTTCATGATACGACCCTTGTTGACAGATCGATCGAATGAACACGCAAGCGAAAGACTGAAGAACGAACGATAGATGAATGGAATCCCAAAACCTTTGATTCTAACCCACGGAATGATTTAGGCGAATTGAATTCCCTAAACCCCAACGTGACGTTGAAGCAGCAACTCGGGGACGCTGAATGACACCCGACGAGGGTTGGTTGACTCGCCGTTATACCGATAGATGAATTCGACTTGGAATTTCAAGAAGAATTCGAAAAACTCTCAAGAGAGAATGAAACTCACAGTTTTTGATAAAAAATAGTATTGTTCAATTTTCATGGGCTACATATCAGCCATATATATAGGCAAAAACTAAACTTAGTTTAATAAGGAAGCAACTTAAAACAAACCATAATCTAATAAGGAAACAAATCCTTAGTCAAAACATAATATGAAACTCAAAACTGACTCAACTAAGGCTCAATTTCAGCCACCCTAATAGAACTCACAAAAATAATAAAATAAAAACAATTAAAACACTCGATTAAATCAACCCACATATGCAACGTAACTTGGGCCTCCATGGCATGCATCATTCCCCTCCTCTTGAAAGGGATTTGTCCTCAAATCCAAGTCGTCAATTCAAATGTCGGGATCAAAAACCAGATCTTCGTTTCCTGCAAGAAACGACTGTTGGACCATAACTTTTCTTCCTTGTCCATCATTCTTTTTCTTCGGCTCCAACTCTGACTTCTCTTGAACCTTGAACATGACGAAGTTCTTTTTCATAAGACCCCTTCGATATAACCTCTCATGGAAAGACTTAAACTTATTCTTTAAAATTCTCCGCATCTCTTCCACCATATATGTAGTCAAATCGGCTCCAGTCATATTCCTGAAGAATTCCTAAGAATTCATCAATTTATCGCTGAACAGGTCAGCCAACTTCAACCCTTCGTTTGAAGCCTTAAACGTCATCCAATTGTATTTTTCCCTGAAATACGACTTCTTCGACTTTGAAAGAGCTTTCTGTGGCAGCTTTTTTCGCCTTAATCCAAGCTCTGTACAGGAAGTTATGGCCGTTCTTCGGAAACTGCCAGAACTTAATTTCCTGCGAAAATCTTACTCCAACTCTGTTTTTCAGGATTGTATCCCGCTTAATTCCCGACGGAATAGAAATACGAACGCACGGAAACCCTAAAAAAACATCTACCATTGACACGAAGAAAGAAAATGAAACTTGACTCTGGTGCCAAATGATACGACCCTTGTTGACAGATCGATCGAACGAACACACGAGCAGAAGACTGAAGAACGAACGATAGATGAATGGAATCCCAAAACCTCTGATTCTAACCCACGGAATGATTTAGGTGAATTGAATTCCCTAAACCCCAACGTGACGTTGAAGCAGCAACTCGAGGACGCTAAATGACACCCGACGAGGGTTGGTTGACTCGCCGTTACGCCGATAGATGAATTCGACTTGGAATTTCAAGAAGAATTTGAAAAACTCTCAAGAGAGAGAATAAAACTCACAGTTTTTGATAAAAATATTGTTCAATTTTCATGGCTACATATCAGCCATATATATAGGCAAAAACTAAATCTAGTTTAACAAGGAAACAACTTAAAACAAACCTTAATCTAATAAGGAAACAAATCCTTAGTAAAAACAAAGTATAAAACTCAAAATCGACTCAACTAAGGCCCAATTTCAGCCACCCTAATATAACCCATGAAAATAATAAAATAAAAACAAATAAAACACTCGATTAAATCAACCCATGCACATATGCAACGTAACTTGGGCCTCCATGGCATGCATCAGTTCGTTTAAATATTTTAGCATTTAAACTTAATTTAAAGTTTTGTCTTATTGATCAAGTTCGACCGGTTTTCTATATCAAGTTTGAGCTTGGTTTGAGCTCAATATGATACTCGATAATATCATATTTTAGTTTGAACTTGAACTCGAACTCGACTCGTCTAATATTTGTATAAATGGTGTTCGAGCTCAAGCATGTTAAAAGCTCGTGAAAGCCTCAAATAATATTCAAAATGTGTTCTTGATCAACCTGTTAGTCGAGCTCGAGCTCAGTTTCTTTAAGTGCTCGATTAAAAGTGTCTGGACAAGCTTGCGACATATTCGCGAACAAAAGAATTTGAACATATTCATAATTGTGGGAACATCGGTGAAGGGACTTCTCAATCTAAAGCGTGTAGACCTTCATTGGACTTCAATTCACAATCAGAGGCGTATAGGCATTCGACCTTGGAGGCGTATAGACTTTCGCTTAACTCCACCTCCCAACCAGATGAGCCGTATAAGCGGTTGACTACAGAACCCAACACAACCGATTTGATGAAAACCTCTTACACCAGATGGCCTCATCAGATTGGTTTGCTGATGGACTTTCGAATATACCAAATCATGTGGAGTTGCCACTGGCAATTAATAATTATTATCGAAGAGCCACATGTGACGAGGAAGAGGAAAACACTGATAACGATGAATACGTCGAGGAGATAGTGTTTGATTCAGAGAAAGATAAATGCAATTATGCCATCGTGAGTTATGGCACGTTTATAGGATTCGACGTGGTAATAAAATTTTGTTACACAAAGATTGTTGTCCATCCATCATTCAGGATTGAGCATGGGATACAAACTAGAAAATCTTAAATGGACTAAACAATCAACGATCTCTCCATCAAATTGAAAGGTAATTTGATAAACACCTCATGTTACAATTTATGTTATATAGGACCATTGTTAAGTTTTTTTGATAATTGTATCTCGCAGTTAGACATCCAGAAATAGATCTAAGGAAAAATAGATCACTTCATACACGATTCATTTAGGGGTTTCTTTCATTATTGTCGAGGGCGGGTGGTGGCTTGTTTTCACGTCTCGGGCAAAATTGGCTATGCTTTTGAAGCTGTGCTTATTGTTGCTACCTTTTCTATGATCTTTGCCTTCTTCCGTACCTGTACATGATTGGAAGTACTTGAGCTCGTGACACATTCTTTGTTTATTGCTGGAGAATGTGCAGATAAATCGACCGATATTGTTCCTTAGTTAACTTGGTAGATGGACGACTATGTTGGGAAAGTTAAGTGAGTTTGAGTTTCGAGTGTCGTATGTTTTTAGGGAGGTTAATCTGGCTACTAATATTATGGTGAAAGCTTCTATTTCAAATGGTGTCTGGATTGGTCCACATGATTGCATCATCTTTATTGTTAATTAAGACATGTACTCCCTTCGTCTCTCGAAAGTTGGTCACAAGAGGAACGACCTGAGTTTAATTAAAATTGGTAAAAAGTAATTTAATTGGAAGAAGGGGCTCCACAGTTATTTGAGTGGAAGAAGGGTTGTAATTATAAGGGAAAAGAGCAAATAGCCCCTTATCATACAACCCCTAACACGTTTACCTCTCTATCTTTCGATTTTGAGCTGTTAGCCCCTCAACATGTCATAAAGAGTGCAAAATGCCCCCCTCTCTTAACGGACACTTAACACCGTTAAGTATTTTTCATTTTTTTAAATTTCTTACTAATATTTCATACTATAAGCATATAATTTTTTTGAATTTAAATTTAAATGTTTGTAATATTTTTTAAATAAAATCATTTTTGAATACACACACACACACACTTTCACTGCGTTCTTGTAACAATTAAAGTTAGATGAGATTTAATATATATATATATATATATATATATATATATATATTATAAACAAAAAAAATAAATCGTACCAATTAATATATAGTATATAAAAATAAAACATAACAAAGATAACCTTGTATTAATTAAAAATCCAAAAGCATACACGATATATGGAAGTAGAAATAATTCGATAGACACAGATAACCTTGTATTAATTAAGAACGCAGTGAAAGTGTGTGTATTTAAAAATGATTTTAGTTAAAAAAATATTACAAACATTTAAATTTAAATTCAAAAAAAATTATATGCTTATAATAAAAAATATTAGTAAGAAATTAAAAAAAATGCAAAATACTTAACGGTTTTAAATGTCCGTTAAGAGCAGGGGGCATGCTAACAGCCCAAAATTAAAAGATAGGGATGTAAATGTGTTAGGGGGTTGTATGATAGGGGGCTATTTGCTACTTCTCCCTAATTATAAAGTTAATGGTAGAGTCATTTATAGAAATAGAAAATATAAATTGGGACAAATATTTTAGGGATGAAGGAAATATATTTTATGGAGGAGAAATAAGGAATCATTATTGATCAGCCTTTAAGAAAAATCAAGACACACACTTTCACTTTTGGCTTCAAAATCTCTTGCTATACTAGTACTCTTTGTCTTCCTTCAGTATTTTTTCGCTAAATTTTCGCCATAGGAATTTTAGTGAGGTTCGACATAGGATCTCTATGGATTTTTAGGTTTTTATTTGGGTTAATTGTCCATAAAATACTAAACTTTCATTCAATTCTGATTTTACACACAAACTTTGAACTGTGGCGTCATAATTACTAAACTTTTGGTTTTATCTAGTTTTGCTACTAATTCAAATTTCGGTCAAATACCAAACTAATATATAACATGGCGTGCCAATTTTGACGTGACGTATTTATTCTTGCATGATAATTAGTTGGCAAAATAATATTTTTTTATCAATAAAAAAAGAACACAAAGCAAATAATTCAAATTGTCAATAATTTAATATATCAAATCAAATAATAGTATTTTTTAGTTGAATTAATTAATTGTAGGTGTGTCAGCCAAAGAACATTTTAATTATTAATAACTTAATATATGCAAAATTTATTTAGCTAAGTAATAAAGTTTATTAAATTTCATTATCTAAAGATTAATTTTTTTATAAACTATATATATTTATACTATTTGAATTACTTCTATTTTATATATTGGAGAAATCAGTTGTGTAATAGTGAATTAGAAAAAAAAATGATTTAAACTTGAGAATTAAAAAAATACTATTATTTGATTTGATATATTAAATTATTGACAATTTGGGTTATTTGCTTTGTGTGCTTTTTTTTATTAATAAGAAATAAACAATAGATACGTCACGTCAAATATTGGCACGTCATATTAGCTTGATATTTGACCGAAATTTGGATTAGTAGTAAAATTAGATAAAATCTAAAGTTTAGTAATTATCACGCTATAGTTCAAAGTTTGTGTGCAAAATCAGAATTGGATGAAAGTTTAGTATTTTATAGACAATTAACCCTTTTTATTTCTATTTTTCCTTTATATTAGACCTTATTTTATCATCATCTCCTATCTCTAAAAAAAACATGTATCATCTCCGGATGTCAAAAAGGCCGGCCTCATAATCAGCCCGGGGAACTTGGACTTTGGAGGTTATTTGGCCCAAAAGCTTCAGCCTTTTGTGTCTGCGTGTGCTAGCTACTTCTTCTCGACAAATATTTATTCATTCCAACTTTTTTTTTTCTCTCCTGGTTCTCTTTTATCTTCTCATTTTGTGTCATCTAAATTTTGCCCCTCCTGAACTTGTGCCTAGTGGAGTGGAGACTGTAGAAATTAATTCTCCGACCAATTTATTTATTCACAAGAGTAAAATTTGTGCATAGACATATGGTACTTCATCCATCCTACGAATTTTGACATGTTTGATTTCGGCACGAGAATTAAGGAGTTGCAAATTAATGTTTTAAGTGTGTAGCTAATAAAGTATAAAAATGATAAAATATGAGAGAGAAAATAATAATTATTATACGTTATTTAAAAATGTATCAAGATTCGTGGGACGATTCAAAAATGAATACGTATCAAGATTTTGTTCCTCCTCAAGGGGTTGCTGAACACTTTGCTCAATTCTCACATCTTGGTGTTAAGAAATGCTCAGAAAACTTTCTCATGGCATTATGGAGCTGCACCTGCTGGTTGATTTGGAAATGGCGTAATGAAAGCCGGTGGGAAGGCAAGACTTGGGAGATCCCGAAAACGATCATGGAAATAAAGGCAAGGATGTGGAGCTGAAACAAAATTTTTAAAATTATTGAGGTTGATGTGAGTTTGGCTTGTTGGATGAACTGTAAGCTCTCTTGTTGGTTGCTGTAATCGTTCTTTGGTACCCCTGGTACCTATCGTTTCTGTTATAATATATTTCTTTTCCTATAAAAAAAAAGGGAGGAAATAGAATAATGATGAGTTATCCTTTTCTGACAATAGATAAGGTCCATATTGAGAGATATGAATCCCACGATGCATTTAATCAAGTTCGAAAATATTTGCAACTGATAAATGGAAACATGAGTTTATTTAATGTAGTATTTAATGTCACAACCAATCACCGCAGAAATCATATAATATTGAGAATTGCTGTTTGGAGAATAGTTTCCTCATGCACTTAGTGAATCAATCCATCATTCTCTAAGAGGCACTAAATTAATCAGCTCATCATTCTCTGAAAAGCAAAAGAGGTTCTTTTATGGCAAGCATCACCTATACCAAAATAACAGTTAATAAAATGGAATTTATCCCATAGTTAACGTGATCGGTGCATTTGATTTTCTCTTAATGAAGAATATCAATCACATAGGACCCATAACCCCCACCCCAAAATCGATCACCTACTCATCGTGGGCAAGTATAATGTGTTCATCACTGATGTGACAATTTTAATTTAAAAAGAGAATTAACATATCTTACTATAATTAAAATTATTTTACTCTAATTAAGATTGTCACATCAGTGGTGGACACATTATGCTTGCCCACAGTGGGTAGGTGATCCTTTTTGACCCCCACCCACTCAATGTATGTTTCACTATAAATAAATTTAAAGTATCGATTATTGAGTGCGCACTTTGAATAGCGACTATATATCATCTTATATTTTTGATTTTATTGATCTATATATATAATTGTTTACAAATAAATATAAGATCTAAACACGATAAGAAGTACTCCCTCCGTCCACCAAAAAAACTCCTACTTGCCCTTAAATATTTGTACACGAAATAAACTCATACTCTGCTTTTTGGACAATTATACCCTCCCTTGCTTTTAAAATTACTACACTTTTACCTATTGGGCCCACTTTACTCTACCATTACTTATGTAATTAGTCTCCCTTAAACTTCTTATTATTATTATTATTATTATTATTATTATTATTATTATTATTATTATTATTATTATTATTATTATTATTATTATTATTATTGTTGTTGTTGTTGTTGTTATTATTATTGTTATTATTATTATTGTTATTATCCTTATTGTTATTATTATTATCCTTATTATTGTTATCCTTATTATTATTATTATTATTATTATTATTATTATTATTATTATTATTATTATTATTATTATTATTATTATTACTACTATTACTACTACTATTATTATTTTTATTATTATTATTACGACTATTATTATTATTATTATTATTATTATTATTATTATTATTATTATTATTATTATTGTTATTATTATTATTATTGTTATTGTTATTATTATTATTATTGTTATTGTTATTATTATTATTATTATTATTATTATTATTATTATTATTATTTTTATCCTTATTATTGTTATTCTTATTCTTATTATTATTATTATCCTTATTATTATTATTATTATTATTATTATTATTATTGTTATTGTTATTGTTATTGTTATTGTTATTGTTATTGTTATATATTATTATTATTATTAATTATTATTAATTATTATTATTATTATTATTATTATTATTATTATTATTGTTGTTGTTGTTTTTGTTGTTGTTGTTGTTGTTGTTGTTGTTGTTGTTGTTGTTGTTGTTGTTGTAGTTGTTGTTGTTGTTGCATGTTGTTGTTTTATTATTATTATTATTATTATTATTATTATTATTATTATTATTATTATTATTATTATTATTATTATTATTATTATTATTATTATTATTATTGTTATTGTTATTGTTATTATTATTATTATTATTATTATTGTTGTTGTTGTTGTTGTTGTTGTTGTTGTTGTTGTTGTTGTTGTTGTTGTTGTTATTATTATTATTATTAGGGATAATTGCATGGAAAAACACCAACTTTGATCAAAATCCAAATTTAACGCAAACTTAGGATCTTCCAATTTAATACACCAACTTCCAATCTTGTCCAAATTTGACACGGCTCAATGTTTAAAAATTCGAAAAATGACCCCTTTTTGAAACTAATTACACAAAGACCTACTTATGTTTTAATTTGGGATATCCTAGCCCAAAAATTTTATATCCTTATGATGTTTCTTCTAATTATGGCTTGAATGGTATATCGGCTGGAAACTTTCCTCGTGCCCGATAGATTACTTTGTAATCTGGGTCTGGACTGTAAGACAATGCCACGTACTTTCAAGCAAAAAGATAAACAAAAAGATCCTTGTAGAAAATGGTATCAGAGCGGGTTTTTATAGAGGAATTATATAATTTTTAATTTATTTTAAGATTAACCCATGTGGGAGGAGACTCCACTGAAAATATGGATCCGGACGAGTGTCCGAGATGTGTACGATACAGGATTCCTCTCCAAGATTTGGAGGAAGAAACCAGTCGCCTAATAGGCGATCTCAAATGGAACAATCGAGTCCTCGTTACCAACTTACGACGAGGAGGAGATATCGAGCTTATTCGCGAAATTATCGCGAGTATCCAATTCTACCACGAGCACCTCATGAGATTCGCCGCAACCAGAGCGGCGATAGAACAAAGGAGAGACGAGGCCCATCAGTCACACGATTGATGGAACCAAAAAACAAGGCGGGAGTAGCTTATCCAAGCTACCACAAGATCGAGCCAGACTCTTCCGAGAATGTCAACCTACGGGAGATTCAAAAGACGGTGGAGTATTACGGCAACAAGCTGTATGAGCTACCGATGGAGATGAGCAAAATATCACTCAAACAAGAGGAAATACTAACCCTCTTAAGTGATATCCAGAAAAGATTGGAGGAAATCGAAAGGCGAAAACCATGTTCCGGAAAAATTCGGAATCAATGGTCCAAAGACCCGACGAATCCATCCATATTTGACGCAACACCCAAAGAGTTGCAGCCGAAGCATATAATCCGAATCATGAAAGGCAAATATCATGAATAGCCTTGACAGAATCGGATTAGAAGATCTACAAGAATTAGCAGAATCTTTTGCTAACCTCAATATGGTTGATCTAAAGATGAACCAAGGAGATGAGGTTCCCAAAACCGAGCCTCAAGAAGAAGAATCGTCAAAGAAGGGGTCAGCTCAAGACGATGCAAGCCAGTTCCAAAGAACCAGGCGACGGAGGCCTCAGATGCAGGATACTCCTGTAGGAAAGGTCACACTAGAACCAATCCATCCATACGGATTGATTCTCAACCTTGACGAAGCCAGTTTCAAAGAATGGGAGGGTCTCATCGACGAGTGGGCTTCATCATTAAAAGTCGTGGTTGCTACAATTGATTACGACAAAAAAGAATTTGCCAGAGTCTTCGAAGCTAGCTTGGCAGGGATGGCAAAACAATACTGGGAAAAACTTGAAGTTTTGACCAGGGAAGAGTTGTTTAGTAGTACGTCATTATATGACATCATTAAGGAGACTACTAAACAGATTAAAATCCATTTCTTGGGAATGAGTTTTTTCGAAGGATCCGCGGAGGAGAAACGCAAGAAATATCAACAGGCACTTTACAATCTAAGATTGATGGTGCTAGAGCCCAAAGCTCTCGATGAATTTCTGCGTCTGTACACCCTATATGTCCATATGGGTGAAGTAGAAGATCAGAAGGCCATGGACCTCTTCTTTCCAAAGTTTCCAAGTCCGTGGAGGGAGATGCTCATCAATGAGTATGTTTCACCAGGAGGATATCCACTTGACAGTGCTTCAAGAAGGATGTCTTATGTCCACAAGAAGCTGTCCGAATGGTGCCAGAAGGCGGCGGACCTGAGGAATCTCAAGAGATTGAGGAGACTCAACAAGAAATCCCCATTGATGTGCGACAACATAGATCTTCCAACAGAGATTGGTGCTGAGTTGCTGTATCAAAGGAGAAGCAGAAAGAAACATAGGTATCAACCCTATGAAAGAAAGTCCAGAAAAAGTTCTTGGAAGCCCAGAACTATGTGGACCAGACAAAAGGCACGCTCCTACAAATCAGGCCAACGGAGCGGACCATCAAGAAACCGATTCTCAAATCAAAAGAGAATCCCGGCGAGAAAAACTTTCAGGCGCACTCAGGCCAAAGCAAATGAAAGTTTTAAGGATTACAACTGCTGGTCGTGCGGTGCAAAGGGGCATATTTCAACCAATTGCCCAGACAACGAGAAAAGGAAGATAAGAAGATTCGAATCCACACCGGATATCGAAGACGCTATCTACCACCAAGAATTGATACCCGTGTATCAGTTTGAAGATATATCCTCTGATGAGAGTATATATGAGCAAGAAGAGGTCTTTAGTTCTGAGGATTCGGAGATGACCGATGGATCAACCGGAGACGAGTCAGACTAAAGAGGAGCAAGAGGTTCACCACACTCAGAAGGAGGATCAGAATGGATTTACTAGCCATTTCCTGATCCCACAAGAAGAAGTGGTGAAGAAGCTCGTGAGAAAACTCAAGAAGGAAACCGAAGAAGTTCAAACTTATCAAGGGTTTTCCAATGGAAGATTGAATCGAGTTTTATATAGCTTGATTCCTACTAAAAGGAAGCATCATGTCTATTTTGGCGTCACAAGCCAAGAAATGGCGCTTCCAATTGAGATCACAAGTAATCAGGTGGAAATCCAGCTGGTTCCAGCCGAAGAAATAAGGCAGGATCTCAAGAAAATGAAGCCAGAAGTCGCAAATACGATGAAATGGATTCATATTGGAGCAATTCAGTTGGTAATCAAATCTTCCCTTTTCCCAGGGACAGACCAACCAATTGATGTCGCACTCTGCGACAAAAGGATCAGAGATGCCAGAGGATCAATTCTTGGAGCTTTTTCAGGCAATCTCTATGCTAAGAAGATTATAACCGAGTTCTATCCACAAATCGCTTATAATCTGCAAGATTCATCCTTCAGCCGAGCCCTGACTCTCTATCAGGACTACAAGAAGAAGGAATACATGACGGATGGAAATAGGCCATACTCACTGACTTATCAAGTCTCGTATGCCTTATCAAATTCTCATCACACAGAATTATTTCTGGGAAAAGAATATATTGAAATTCCAGAAATATTCAAGGAGGTTGCCAAGGCAGTCAATCCAAACCGAGTGGAGATTCCTCAGATCAGAGAAATCGACATAGACATTGGAGACAAGCCGGTGCTTAGCCATACTCAGAGTCTCAGACTAGGAGCACCAAGGCTATCATTCCAAGGAAATAGGCTAACTTCAGGGCCTATAACAAGGAGTTTCTCTCAATCATATGAGAGAAGGGCGATTCAGGAAACACCAGCTCCGGACGTGAGAATCAAACTCAAATGTCCCGAAGGATGGAGACAAGTTTCCACAAGATTTGATACAACAAGCAGGGAAAACAAGTTTCCTTGTAGCTCGTTGTATTATTTGGCGAATCTAGGAGACAACCGATACATCGGAACTCTTGAGGTTGGAGGTTTTGAAATCCAAACCGAAGGCCAAGCCGGACAGGAAGCAGATGTCCTGATCTTAGGACGAGATTTCCTTGACAAATATAAACCATGGTCATGGAAATCAGGAGGAATGGAGATCACCATTGGACGCCAAAGAGTGATGATCCAATGACCAGCCCATTTTCGATATACATCTCTGTAGGGATGTTATATGAGAAATACAAAGCAGAATATTTTGCTGCTTATGTGGATTCGGGAGCAGGAATCTGTACAGCAAAACGAGGAGTCTTTCCAGCAGAAGTGGAAGAAGATCTACCTCGAATTGCAGGAAGGGATTTCTCTAAAAAGATTTTGCTTCTATCAAAGGGAGTAAAACAAACGGAAATATTGATCGGCGGAGCAGGACAGACACCTTGGTACAAGGTCAAGACTCCACCAATTTATTTCCATGATACCGGAGCAGATATATTATTCGGAAATAATTTTCTGCAAAGCTTCAAGCGGTACATACAAGACAATGAAGCTAGGAGGCTAGTGTTCACAACCAATTGTGATCACAAGATCATTGTGCAAAGGCTCAATGGAGCTTTTCATCGCTCAATGCCAATCAAATTTCGCAGCAAGCGTGGTGATGATGGCAGACTCCGGCGACCCCAAATGAAGGATCAAAGGAGATTTGGAGAAGTTTTGCTCAAATGCAGAACTGAGGAATTCCCAGACCTCTCCGAGGAAGAAACTCAAATCCTCAAAGTTTCTCTGGTATCACACAAAGATATCAAGGAAGAAGAACATGTGTCCATTGCCGATGTCAAAAGGAGAATCCAGAAGTGTTACCACGTGGATCCTTTAGCATGGTGGGACAAGAACCAGCTCAGAGCAACCTTGAAAGTCAAAACTGTTGGATTTGTATACTGAAAGCAAGAACGTTTTATGCTTGTATACAATGTTTCCTAAAGTTCACTATCTAATCTCCTATCTGATTGTGTTCATGATTGCATATGTATGTTCTTTATCTCTATATAAGTAGATTATATGGTGTGTTGTAGATCACAGAAGACCATATAATTGGAATAACCTTAAGAGATATAATATGATCACAGCCGAAATAACTCTAGGACAAGTTATTGGTTTAGGCTGCAGTATAGATGGAAGTAGTTTGTCTTGGCTACTTGTCTATACTGGTACGTCATTACGTATTGATAGGACCAACAGTTGAGATGTATTCTTCTATCTGACTTAAGTGAAGAATCAAGATCTCGGTGACTCATAAATCTTAATACTAATAAGTATTCAGATATATATGTTAATTCGTATATCACTTTGACTTACTATGGGCGAGAGTTAAATGCTAACTCGAGTACTCTGTATCTTGGGTGATAGCGGTTAATATATGATATTTGATTATCTGTATTAGTACCCGTATCCGGTATAGGATAATGACATCCCCTTAAGGAGCTCAATAAGGTTTATTGCGCTAAACCCTGCAGGTTGATTAAGTTCAGGCGCAATAATAAAGTTTGAGTGGTACTGCTTAAGGATTTATAAAGAGATTAATTAATTTAAGCTGTCAGAGCTCTAATTAATTAATGGATGTCGGATATTTTAAATACGGAGATTTAATAAGTCTAAATACAAGCCCCCGACTCATCACCGGCAATAAAGGGGTAAGTCAGTATCGGTTCTCTAGTGGAATGAACTGATATTTATAAATTAATTATGGTCTGGGCTGACCATAGATAAATTAATTTATTTGAGGCCCATCTTTATTCCTTGTATCTGGTCCCTGGACTGGCCCAATGTCTCCTAGCCCTAGAAGGAGAGAAAGACGCCTCCTACACTAATTCTGTGCCCACACGTATTTAATTTTATTTAAATACAGCTGTCAGCTCTCAGGAAAACACACTGATGAAATATTAGGGTTTTGAGAGCTGTGGGGCGCAGGAAAAAGAAAAACGTGTGGAGCTTATTTCTCTCTTGGGACTTTCATAGATCGTTGTCCATCCAACGGTGAAAGCTGAGCGGGACACAGTCGAGAAGATCAGAGCTGGAGTCAGATTTTCGCAGGAAACCAAGTTCTGGCAGTCTCCGTAAAACGGCCATAACTTCCTCCACAGAACTCCGATTCAGACGAATCAGGCGGCCACGGAAAGCTCTTTCGAAGACGAAGAAGTCGTATTTCTGTACAAAATACGATTGGAGGTCGTTTGAGGGGTCAAACGGAGCGTTGAAGTTGGCTGACCTGTTCAGCGACAGATTGACGAATTCTTCTGAATTCTTCAGGTATTTCTGAACTCCAACGTGCAGCTGTTAAATTCATAGGAGCATGTTAGGATTAATCGTTGTATGATAAATTGATAATAATCCAAGAAACGATCATCGGGCAAACGGAACGTTAATTCAATTTAATATTCCTTCAATTGGTATCAGAGCCCAGGATTAATTTCTTGGCTCTATTATTAATTTATGTACGATTAATAATGTGCGTTGTTTTTAACTGCTGTTGTTCTTCGTGGCTTGTTGATTCGTGGGATACGTCGGTTTGACGTTGTAATTGTTTTTCCACCACGAGAAAATCCGTGGTTAGATTAGATTTTCGAATTGTATTCGTTTTTCTGTTGTAATCTGTAATTATGGAGAACAAACGAAGAACACGAAGAACGGGGATGAGGCTTTTTGCGGCGAGAGCGAGGAGGCAGGCGGCAGGGGCTGCGCGCGCTCGGGGCCGCGCCTGCGCGCTTTGCGCGCTGCGCGCCCAGCGGGCGGCGCACAGCCGCTGCTGCCGCTGCTGTTTCTCTACGCCGGGGGCCTGCTGCTACTTGGGCTGCGCGAAGGAGCATGCTGGAGGCGCCGAGGACCTGCTGCTGAAGGCGAGGAGGGCAGGAGCTGCGCGAGGGCTGGAAGCCACCGGCAGGGGCGGTGCGCGCCCAGGGCCGCGCCTGCGCGTTCTGCGCGCTGCGCGCCCGGCGGGCGGCGCACTGCCGCTGCTGCCGTTGCTGATGCCGTCGATTGCTGCTGCTACCGCCGAGTTCGCCGAGGAGCTGCTACCGCCGAGTTCGCCGGGGAGCTGGTGCAGCGGTCGAAGAAGGTGGCGGCGCCGCGCTATGCGGCGAAACCCTAGGCGGCGCCTGCTTCTCGCCAAACCCTAGTTACAGACACGGGTCGATGGCGGGTCAGACGGGCAGGGCGCGGGTCGATGGATCCTGAGCGCGGATCTGGGCCAGAGATGGTTTGGGCTTGCGGTTTTGGGCCTGGAGTGGCTGGGAGCGTGGGCTTGGGCAGCTGCTGGACGGGCCTGGACGGCTGGGCCGCGCGTTTTGGGCCCAATCAAGGGCTGGATCAGTTTTTTGAGCCTGTTTAGGCGGTTTTTGGGCTTTTTATTGTCCTTTTTTTATTTATTTTATTTTGTAATAGAATAGATGTTGGGTTTCCACGAATGGGTCACGAAGAATTTTAATTCTTTAATTATGTTTCTTTGCATGTCGTGGTTGTTAATCCCTTATGCTCTTTACCTGCTTTTGCCCGTCTTTGTTTATTAATATTTGTTTATTAATTGCGCTTAGACGAGCATGCTAGTAGGTTTGCCGTTTTCTTAAGCATGTTTTAGAATTCTGCGAGCATGATTTACATGTTGCGTTCTAGAGAAGCATGTTTAGGTTTATGTGTTGAGCATGATCAAACCTTTTGAAAGAAAAAGACTAAGCTGTATTAATAATTTTATAGATGATTAAAAATTATTTAGATTTCCACAAGCGGTCTCTAGACAAAGTGATTGGCGATGTGAGTAAACGTCCACACAGCGTGGCTTACTTCATGTTTGTTCTTTCATAAGTTTGTCAGATGAGATTTCTATAAAATATTTAAATCCATTAAAGTAGTGGGAGTTATGCAGTAAACGTCCACACAGCGTGGCTTACTCGTATAATTTTTCACGAGTACTTTAGAGGATGGAATTAAATAAGATAACTAAGAAATTAAATTGAATGCGGCATGGTCCGAGTGAGTATGTCAAATTCGAGAATTTAATTTCAAAGTTAAATTGTGGTTATTTCTTATTAATTTTTATTCTTAAAATTATATAGACCTCCACATGCGGTCTCTAGACAAAGTGACTAGCAATATGAGTAAACGTCCACACAGCGTGGCTTACTTCATATATGTTTCTCATAAGTTTGTCAGAAGAGGTTTCTATTAAAAATATTTAAATCCATTAAAGTAGTGGGAGTTATGCAGTAAACGTCCACACAGCGTGGCTTACTTGTGTAATTTTTCACAAGTACTTTGGAGAATGGAATTAAATAAGATAACCAAGAAAATTAAATTGAAAGCGGTATGGTCCTCGTGAGTATGCTAATTTCGAGAATTTGATTTTCAAGGTTAAATTGTGGTCATTGCTTAGATATCATATCAAGTACAATGTACAACTCCCCGAGGAGTCCCTTCTTGATGATGATATGGTCTAGTTAAGGTGCCAACTATTAATTTCCTTTGTCAAAAGGTTAAGTTGACATGGATGGAAATTAAACGACTAGGTGAATAGTCTGGTTGAGGAGTTCGTGTGTAAACGTCCACACAGCGTGGCTTGCACATGGGATTCTTTGAGCCGTTGGAGGTTTCACTAATATTGTTTTATCAAAAGGTTACAATATTATTGTTACGAATTATGTGCTTTATGTTCGTTACTTTCAGATATGTCTATGTCTCTTACTGTTTATTTATTCTTGCACAAAGTCTTTTAACCGGTCCACACATATAAAATGGAAACGCAGTTTTGGATTTCTATCTTTATCACAAACTAACACAATTTTTGTGTTGCTTACTACTCCACGTTCTTATGGTCCGAACAATAGTCAACTGATGAGAAAAAGGAATTACATAAAAGGTGGCATGAGACGAATAATGTGGCTATATGCTATATTATGAGTATAATGTCACAAGCCTTGTAGTTCCAACATCAGGGCATGGATGATGCTATTAGCATCATGCTGAATCTTAAGAAAGTGTTCGGAGAGTCGGACTGAGCTGCTCATTTAAATTTAATGAGAGTAATCTTGTTATTTTTATGAGTGAGTACAGCTCAGTGCACGAGCATGTCATGCAAATTTTGACGGACTTGACTTGCTCAGTGGGAGTATCGACGGTGAGGCAAAAGTCGATATTATCCTGAACTCTCTTCCCAAGCCTTTTAATTAAGAACTTCCGCCTCAAATGCTGTTATGAGCAAGAAAGATACTTCTTTTGAGTTACTCTAGTTACGGCTAAGGAAGTTGTGGGAAAGAGATGTGCAAGCACTTGTTATTGCCAAAGGTGAGCCATCTTCTTCGTCGAATGACGGGAAGAAGAAGGGTCCAAGGGGCAAGAAAGATAAGGGAAATAGTGGGAGTAGTGGTGTGATAAGATTGAGTATTGGAAATTTCTTCTTTCGATACTCAAGGCAAAGGGTTAAGGTACTTCACTTGCTATAGTAACTGAGACATGTCAGCTCGTTTTCTACTCAGTTGTGAGTAGTGGATAACGAGAGAAACTGATAATGATTGTTGCACCTTGCATGGCTTTTAGGCTGACAAGGAAGCTGAGAAGTGATGAGATGATTGTCTTCATAGGCAACGTGACTAGAGTCGCAGTTGTTGCAATTGAAGCCTTGTCTTTAAGTTCTAAAGACATAGTTTAGTTTTTTAGAGTTCCTTATCATGTTCCAAAATTTTGAATAGATGGATCTTATGTCATTTTTGATAGTGGTGTTTCTATCATAAGAAATGACAAAGTTGTCTATTCTGGTATTTTGAACATCTCTCTTCATACTATAACTTGTCTACAAAATACCTTTATATTGCATTTACATCATCAAACAAAAGAAAGAGAAAAAGTTAAGGCTAATCTCTCATGAGGATCTTACACATATATTGATACCCTAGAGATAGGTCACATCTATCTTAATAGGATCCAAAGGCTCGTGTCTAAATAAGTACATTGGATTCAATCCAGGTTGTACTATTTCGAACCTGCGAATCCTGTATAGAGGGAAAGATGGAGACCAGGTCATTCATGACAAAGGGGATAAAGGGCCAATAATGTGTTAGGAATGATCTTTTCTGATTCATTGTCAGTGTTTGGGATTCCAACCCAGTTTACTACACCATGTAATCCCTATATAAAATGGTGTGGTGGAGAGAAGAAATAGGTCACTCTTGGAAAAATATGTTTGATGATGAGTTATGTATCTTTGCAATTAGTCCTAAAGAATCAGAAGGTGGTTATTAGCAATGACATACGATTCTTAGAAGTGGACTATGGGAGTAATCACTAATCCAAGTCAGATAGTGTACTTCAAGAAATTGAAGACATTAGACAGGCGATTCCATCACCCAAGCCAAGTGTGCAAGAGTTTTGTACCACAAGACACTGCACGCACTGTTGACACACATGTGCCACCACAGATCCATTGTAGTGGGAGGGTTGTGGGACAACCCGATCGATTTATGTTCTTGGGAGAATCTTTGGATTCAGTCCCTGGTAGTGAATATAAGAGAATCGACCCAGATGTCTACTTGGAATTAGTGGAAGACGAGAATGTAGATTTCTGGCACGCCTCAATGGAGCAATCCATTAAGAATATGGTTGTATACTAAGAAAATCTTGCTACCAGAATGCCGTAAAGCCATAGGTTGCAAGTGAGTATACAAGAGAATGATAAGTCCGAATGAGCAAGGTCGTAGCTTTTAAAGCTAGACTGGTGGCGAAAGGTTATGCCCAGTGTGAAGGTATAGGTTATGATGATATTTTCGCCAATGCCATGCTCAGAACATTCGGATCATTTTACCCATAGCAGCTCACTTAAACCATCGAGGTTACGTGAGGGAGGGAGAGAAACATCTCGTGTCAATCGCTCTCGTGTCATCGGTGATGTGGTTTATCTTGCATTTTATGTAGATAATATCCTCCTAATTGGCGACAATATGGAGCTATTGTCAAGACATAAAGTAATGGTTATCCGAACAGTCTCAGATGAAAGACTAAGGAGGTACAGTATACGTCTCTGTGATCAAGGTTATAAGGGATCACTAGAAAAAGGATGTTGGGCTTATCTCGAGTGTCTTACATTGATACTGAGAATACTCGTTGTAGTATGAATACCGCCAAGAAAGGATTGCTACCTTTTAGATATGGCGTTCCTTGATCTAAAGACTATGTCTTAAGATGCCTGTTGAGGTTGAGGAAATGAAGGCAGTATTCTACGTTTCCGCAGTAGATAGCTTCATGTATGGATTACTATGTACGAGATCTTATATTTGCTATGCAGTTAGCATGATTGTAAGATATCTGTATATTCCTAGTTAAGGATACTGAATTGTGGTAAATTATATTCTCAAGTCCCTGACTAGAGAATAAGGATAGTCTACCAGTTAGACAGTTTAGTTCCTTTTTGGATTATATGATTTCGGATTTCCAGGCTGACCGGAACAAAGAATAATTACCTCGAGCTATGTGTTTTTTCTTGGGAGGTAAAACCTTTTTGGTTTGACCACTACCTCCAGGATCTAAGGGTAATTCCTAGTTTGCGTGGGAGCATCACCTTCGTGATACCTCAAGTGCAGTTGCGAACTCTAAGGAATCCAAGAACCACAAGGGGTTAAACACATGGAGAGTAAGTACCAAGTTATACGATTATTCGTAAATCGAGGTTTTTGTGCTCAAAGAATAAATTCTCACATATTGGAGAAACCTACTAATCTTTCACAAAAGGCTTATCGCAAATGGTCATTGAAAGATGGGAATGCGATTGATGCCAGATTGATGCCACCCACTTAGGAAACTTTAAGTATAAGTGGGAGAAGTGTTAGGTGATTGGTAAATAGACGCATTGTATACTAAAAGTTTGCTTTAGTATAAGTGGGAGATTGTTGGATTTGTATACTGAAAGCAAGAACGTTTTATGCTTGTATACAATGTTTCCTAAAGTTCACTATCTAATCTCCTATCTGATTGTGTTCATGATTGCATATGTATGTTCTTTATCTCTATATAAGTAGATTATATGGTGTGTTGTAGATCACAGAAGACCATATAATTGGAATAACCTTAAGAGATATAATATGATCACAGCCGAAATAACTCTAGGACAAGTTATTGGTTTAGGCTGCAGTATAGATGGAAGTAGTTTGTCTTGGCTACTTGTCTATACTGGTACGTCATTACGTATTGATAGGACCAACAGTTGAGATGTATTCTTCTATCTGACTTAAGTGAAGAATCAAGATCTCGGTGACTCATAAATCTTAATACTAATAAGTATTCAGATATATATGTTAATTCGTATATCACTTTGACTTACTATGGGCGAGAGTTAAATGCTAACTCGAGTACTCTGTATCTTGGGTGATAGCGGTTAATATATGATATTTGATTATCTGTATTAGTACCCGTATCCGGTATAGGATAATGACATCCCCTTAAGGAGCTCAATAAGGTTTATTGCGCTAAACCCTGCAGGTTGATTAAGTTCAGGCGCAATAATAAAGTTTGAGTGGTACTGCTTAAGGATTTATAAAGAGATTAATTAATTTAAGCTGTCAGAGCTCTAATTAATTAATGGATGTCGGATATTTTAAATACGGAGATTTAATAAGTCTAAATACAAGCCCCCGACTCATCACCGGCAATAAAGGGGTAAGTCAGTATCGGTTCTCTAGTGGAATGAACTGATATTTATAAATTAATTATGGTCTGGGCTGACCATAGATAAATTAATTTATTTGAGGCCCATCTTTATTCCTTGTATCTGGTCCCTGGACTGGCCCAATGTCTCCTAGCCCTAGAAGGAGAGAAAGACGCCTCCTACACTAATTCTGTGCCCACACGTATTTAATTTTATTTAAATACAGCTGTCAGCTCTCAGGAAAACACACTGATGAAATATTAGGGTTTTGAGAGCTGTGGGGCGCAGGAAAAAGAAAAACGTGTGGAGCTTATTTCTCTCTTGGGACTTTCATAGATCGTTGTCCATCCAACGGTGAAAGCTGAGCGGGACACAGTCGAGAAGATCAGAGCTGGAGTCAGATTTTCGCAGGAAACCAAGTTCTGGCAGTCTCCGTAAAACGGCCATAACTTCCTCCACAGAACTCCGATTCAGACGAATCAGGCGGCCACGGAAAGCTCTTTCGAAGACGAAGAAGTCGTATTTCTGTACAAAATACGATTGGAGGTCGTTTGAGGGGTCAAACGGAGCGTTGAAGTTGGCTGACCTGTTCAGCGACAGATTGACGAATTCTTCTGAATTCTTCAGGTATTTCTGAACTCCAACGTGCAGCTGTTAAATTCATAGGAGCATGTTAGGATTAATCGTTGTATGATAAATTGATAATAATCCAAGAAACGATCATCGGGCAAACGGAACGTTAATTCAATTTAATATTCCTTCAAAAACTGGAAAGGAGCACGAGTTTGTAAGGTTCAGACCTATCCTGATGAACCCTAGAGATCAACAGGATATGATGAGTATAATCAAGGAACACCTTGATTTAAAGCTGATCAAAGAAGGAAGATCACCCTACAGCAGTCCTGGATTTCTGGTGAGAAATCATGGGGAGATCAAGCGAGGAAAACCAAGATTAGTCATTAATTATAAAGGGATTAATGACATTCTTGAGTTTGATGGATACTTCATCCCAAGCAGAGAACATCTCATTAACTGCATCAGAAGTGCAAGGGTATTCTCAAAGTTCGATTGCAAATCAGGTTTCTACCAGATTCGCATGGAGGAAAGGAGTAAGAAGTTCACAGCCTTCTCAACTCCACAAGGACATTATGTCTGGAATGTCATGCCAATGGGGTTAGCCAACGCGCCTCAGATATTCCAAAGGAAGATGGATAATCTCTTTAAAGATTATTCTTCGTTTATGTTTGTTTACATTGATGACATCCTTATTGCATCAAAAAACATTCATGAACATGTTAGGCATCTGGAGATCTTTGCGGATGTTTGTCAACAAGAAGGACTAGTGCTGTCAGAAAAGAAGGCAGTCATAGCCACCCAGAAGATGGAGTTTCTGGGGATCGAGATCGATGAATCCGGGATTATTCTACAAGATCATATTGTGGAAAAAGTCCAGGGTTTCCCGGAGGATCTCAAAGAGAAGAAGCAGCTCCAAAGTTTTCTCGGGGTTGTCAATTTTGCAGGGATGTTTATCAAAAACCTTGCAGAACACAGAAAGGTCTTCAGTCCACTACTGAAGAAAGATGTTCCATTCATTTGGAAGGAGGAACATCGAGAGGGTATGAAGAAGTTGAAAGAGATCTGCAAAAATCTCCCAAAACTTTCAATACCACAAGACAAGGGATGATTTGGTCCTCTACACCGACGCGAGTGATTTTGGTGGGCAGCAGTGCTCACAAAGATCACCCCTTTTGGAGAAGAACCTTGCAGATACTGTAGCGTCTTTTCTCCGACAACGAGGCTGTGCGATGGCACATAAACGAGAAAGAGTTTTTTGCAGTCAGAAAGGCGTTCAAAAAATGGCCGCTATTCTTACTTGCTAAAAAATTTGTTTTGAAAGTGGATAACACCAACGTTAAAGCTTTCTTAACTAAAAGATTGAATCTAAACCTGAAAAGGCTAGATTGATTAGATGGCAAGCAGAATGCCAATATTATGATTATGATATTATCATTTTGAAATCTGATCAGAATGTTCTTGCAGATTTCCTTACAAGGGATGGAGCTCCCTGAAGTGGAGGCCATCGAGGCAATACAGGGGCAGCTCTTTGAAAGTCTAGAGCTGCTACAAACAAGAGTGGCACAAGTGTGTGCTACATACCAAACAAGCAGGAAGATACAAGCGGCTGATGAAACTCAAGTATCTAACCGGATCGATGTATGTTTCATGAAGATGTTCAATCTTCAGGAAGCAACCAACAAGCCGCTCTTGCGCGCTGTCCGTGAAAATCGGGCTAAAGCAATGCTTTCCGTACAGGGCGGATTACCTGTAGCAGGGGATTCAAGTACCCCTAGCACAAGTCTGAGAC